>NW_026571190.1:26236648-26486648 GCF_026225935.1 Boleophthalmus pectinirostris | reverse complement strand
TCTCTCCTCAATGGTCATTGTGTCAGCCTTTGCTATTACTGGAATAATGTTAACAGAGTGACTTAGGCGCTTCATAAACTCTATATCAAGCTGCCTGAGACTGGAAGATAAAACATAAAATAAGTGAGAAAAAGGCAGAGTAGAGTTACAATTGTGCTCTATTCAAACCTCAAAACTAATTAATATAATAATTTAAAATGTATTTGACCACTCACGAATGCCCAGTTGGTGAGATAAAGTAGATGCAACAGTGCACTCTAGTGTCAGGAATACGTTTCTTTCTGGTGATGTTCACTTCCTCCTTTAAAAACTTCTCAAACTGCTCATTAATATACTTGGATATTGGATCCCAGCTGAGTAAAAACAACAACAAAAAACAAAACAAAAAAATATGTATTTTATTTTTAATATTAACCAAATTACATCTATTCAAAATTAACGATAAAACATACCAGTTATCATTATTTATTTGGTCTCCAAAGCCTGGTGTGTCTACAACAGTCAGCTTCATCTTAACACCACCCTCCTCAATAACTGGAATAGGAGAATCATTATTTATATCTTTTTGAAAAATACAAAACCAAGACAAAATTAAATTTGCTTTTATTCCTTATTTCAATGCTAATCTAGTTTTTTAGGTTTTACCACTTGAGTTTAGAATTTTGGTTAAGAACACAAATATAGATACAATTTAAGAGACCTTTTTTGTCTTTGTTCAAGATTAATTTTACACATAATTCTATAGGCTATCTGAAATTAGTCTACAATCTACTGTACAGCCTATTATTGATTAAATTTAGTATTATTATTGTAGTATACATGATAAATAATAATACATGTATATCTAAACCATTTTGTTGAAAACATTTTAATGTGCCTATGTTATTACATGGTATTATTTAAAATGTGCTCCACTTACCATGAGACACTGATTTGATCTCAACAGTTTTGGGAATCTTCTCATCACGGGGCCATCCTGCACTCCTTCTGCTCACCTGAGACTTGAACAGAGTGTTGACCAGAGTGGACTTTCCCAGTCCGCTGTGACCTTGTGTGATCAAGGAGAATGCATGTGACAAACAAGGTCAAGTTTGGACTCCACAACCTGATTCACAAAACTCTTACCCACAACCATGATGTTAAAGTCAAAGCCAGTCTTCATGGTCTTCTTCCTCATTTGCTCGATGATGGTGTCAATGCCGATGTAGCCCAGCAGAGTGGATCCCCCTGAGGAGCTGTGGGTGCTGTGACCCCCATTGGGAGCTGGAGGGTGAGCTGCCCCATGGCCTGCGCTGTGCCCTATAGAGTGGGACGCACTGTGGCTGCTGCTGTGGCTGGGCCCATGACTCCCAATGAGCACTGGAATAGCACTCGGAGGAGGGACTAAAGGCCCTGTGCTCACAGCACTTGGGGGTACTGGGGGTGAGAAGGGACTGGACGGGGATGCGGCTCCCACATTTGGGGGCTTGGCTGGGACTGCAGGTTTAGGTCTGACTTCTGGTGGAACAATGTCGGACATGTCTGAAAAAAGACAAGAAACAAATCTCTGAAAATGTGGACCACGGTAGTCTTGTTTCAGTTCTAAGCAGAGATCATCTCAGGGGCTTCACTAATAAGGTCACAGTTTCTAAAAAGAGCAACATGCACTTACTCTTCAACAGTGAAGAATACTTGTTATGAGCCTCCATATAACCTGCCTGGACAAATCATGTAGGCCTACACTTAAATAGTGGTTAACATTAATGATAAGACAGCTGTACAAACACTTTCTGTAAGCATTCTTAGCACTATCATTGGATCTAATAATAGTGATAGGCCTATCTGAAATAAACTGTAGTCTTGTTACAGAACTTAACTGGGTACTATCATCATTGTATAAACCCAACGGCAGATGGTAAGAGTAACAGGCAGGAGGAGCTGGAGCCCGGGGCGGAGCACAGCCTGCTGCCAGGACCTTACTGTAGAGTCCAGTCTCGATCATGAAGCATCAAACAGGTCAGGGAAGCAGCGGCTGTCACATCCGCTTACTACACCCCGTGGTCACCGCTCAGCCCCCTCTCGGTCTGTGCCAGTCCTCAACCATCTCCTCTTTACGCTTTTGCATAAGATACACTGTGCAAGACATCAATTATAGGTTAACTAAATAGGCATTGGAGGGCTAATTACGGTGCGTTAGCAGAATCATCAAATGCGTTTTAATGTCATCGTAAAGAAAACCACAAAGGCATTCATGCTTGTCCCTTTTTGCAGAAAATATGGCATATGTAACATGTTTAGCCCTTTCGCAGCCCGCCTACCCCATTGTCCCACTCCACCCATGCTGTGTAATATGGTTCAGCGCTAGTCTTAGCTGCTCCCCGCTAAAGCTCACACTCACCAGCGCCTTTCCAGTCGATCTGCGAGACGAAGAATAATCACGGGTGAACTCAGAAAATCACGCGTGGCCCAGAATGAACGAAATAGATCCAGCATAGAGGTAATAATAAAAAGCTCGGTCATGTGATGTGTGTCTGGTACCTCTTCTTCCCTCTGGCCACGAGCCCCCCTTTTTCGTTGTCAAGACGACAAGAGGAGAGGGAGTGGGGAGATGCAGTACGCATGCGCACTAGGTTTACTTCAAAGGGACATCTTTCTGTCACTTGTTGGGCTATTTTTAGACAAAATCTTCGACAAAACTTTGGGCAGTAGTGGTTGTTGTTTCCCAGTGATTGAAACACGTACATGTTTAGCTTCACCACGTTAAAATACAGATCTCCGGCAGAAATAGGCTATATATTGAAAATGTGCATTATTACATTTGCTAAACATATAAATAGTTTACTCTCTAAACAACTCAATACCCAAGATTTCATTTGTTTGTTTTTTTCTATGTAACAATAGCCTGAATATTGAGCAAATTACAAGAGCAATCATTTTGAATTGGATTACTCACACTGTTTCTGAAATGTTGATGTGTTGTCCTTGTTCTGGTTTATTTTCTCTATGCTTTATTTGTGGTTGTTTGTGAAGTGTAGCCTCTCTGAACCTCTAGCTTTGATACACTCTGTCTCTACTGCTGTCACATCTCTCCTGAACACGCCTGGTACTGTACTGATAAGAAGCCTGCCTGAATTCCCTCTGCTATACTCTTTGACAACCCCCTTCCACCAACGCATTACTTAAAAAAGAGAGAATTCAAAGTGAAGGTGTAAAAAAAATAAACTAAATTGTAACACAATTTCTTGTAACTTGTACAAGAACCTACTCACCCTCATACACCGAACCAAGGCAGTACATGGTGACGTAAGGGTCCTCTTCTGTCACACAAACTGAGGTGCTATTGAGTGGTTTTGATAAGAGACTGTGGGATAAAGTTTCCTTATTTGGCTGTAATTGCAAGTTGTTTTCAAAACTCATGGATGAGCAGGTTTTATTCAATGGATAGTAGGCTTCTAAAGCTGGTTGCATTACATGTTGTGATTCAGTGTTTCTTAAAGGCATTCCTGAAAATCCATAAAAAGAGATGTATTTTTTATTATGCTCTGTGCCAGCTTTGTTGCTTGTATGTAAAAGGTCTTTTAGTTTGACAAAGTTAGAATCTGCTGCATAAGATTTCATTGTCTGGGGTAAACATGTCTTGAATTGATTTAATGTTTTTGCATGGTCAGTGTCTTCTCCTTGAACCTCGATGTGGCCTGACTGGCAGCTGCAATCCTTTGAAACAGTGTCTGACTGATGAAGTGTGCTCCCTATGTCCATCTGAGACAGTCCAGATCTCTCGGAAAACACACAGCTATGCAAAGTAGTTACATTGCCAGTAGATTGTACGGGCACTTTTGGGGAGGGAGTTCTTGAAGTGAAAGTATCCTTGTAATTCCTTTGTGGTTCCATATATAGTGACACTTTTGATTCAGGAGTGTCCATAAATTGGGACATTTTAGGAGACTCTAGTACTTTACAACTTTTCTGTTTGTTAGGTTTCCTTAAACTGGCATTCTGCAGATACTGAATGCACCTTCTGTGTAGGCTGGGGCTGAGATGAGGTGAGAGCCCCTCAAACATAGACTGTGATGTGCTCCCAGAAACACAAGTGGACCTAATCTCTTCAGACACAGCTCTGTCACTGGGCATGTTTTTTCTCTGTTTGATGTTTGTCTTAGGGCTCACTGGAGACTGCACACTTTTAAACTGAAGTCTGCTCTTTGCACCAGTTTTGATACCATCGAGTTTTCCTTGCAACACTGAGGAGTTCTGACATGTGGCTGGGGGATTACAAGATTGGAAAGTTTTCTTCTGACATCCTCTGCCTGTGGTTTTTAAATCTTTGTGGGTAAAAGTGAGTAACGCATCCTGGTCAAGAATGTCATTCGGTGACATTTTTGTATTAGAGAGAGAAATCGAACTTGCTTGCCTTTCAGTGAGCTGTTTGTTTTCTTGGCTCTGAGATGTTGGACTGGGTTGAAGTGTGGGCACCATAAGGCTGCCCAGATTTGCTGTCTGGAGTGAAGGAGCAGGGTCTTTAAGCTGTGTTGTTCCCAGATGCATTGTCTCAGACCCTGGCACAGGTTTCAGGTTGGTGAAGGGAACAGAGTGGTTCATATTGAGAGCAGGTGAAGAGAAGATGCTGGGTTTGGCAAAGCAGCGAGGTTTTGGTTTGATTCGTTGCGGTGTTGACGACCGTTCTTCATAACTTGTGGGCTTGCTTGGGGCTTGATTGCATACATTTCTTCTGATTGGCAAAAAAGATCTGCACCAAAAACAGAAAGCAAATATATGATAAAGATGGAGATTTTCAAACAACAAAAATCTACAACCAGAACATACCTGTCAGCGTTTGGCTCGTTTGCACAGACAAGTCCTCTCTCATCAAATGAAGGGATTTGAATAGGAGTCTTTTTGATGACAGGAGAAGACAGGGAGGCAGGTGGTGACAGCAGCGTCTTTGGCTGTCGTGTGTAGTCAGGCACTTGTGGAATCAAAGGGGTTATCTGGTCAAAAGCACTCATTCTGAAAACAGGAGATGATGAAGATAGCTGAGAAGAGACAAATATAATCAGTTTACTATATTATACTGCATTTAGAGACATAGACATCATTTATAGTCAGTGTTCTGCATACTAATTTTGAGTAACTGTGTTTTGTTTCAGTTACTTTTTAATTTGGTGGTATTCAGGAGTACAGTTACTTTTCTAATATTAAAGAAATACAGGCAGTACTTGATCGTACAATTTAGCCTTCAAACTGCACAGTATCAGTTTTGGTGAGGCATGTGGTTTTAGAGATAGGAAATGCATAAAAAAGTGAAACAAACATAAAGCTGTTTTTAATCCTATGTTGCATGTTTACACTATAATTTATAAGCAACCCTTTCTGAAAGTATTCTGAGTATTCAGAATACAGTACTCTAATTTAATCATATATTGGAATATGTTATAGTTGTGACTGACCTGCTTTGTTGTGTCCTGTAGTGACCACACTGAAGAAGTAAATTAAAATGAAATTGCTGGACTTTAACAGAGCAGTAGGAAGTGGTGGGTGGACCATGCCATTCTCTCAATTCCACTGACCACTGAGACTCAATTGTAGTACTCCCACTTTAGTCTGGCATTTTTAATCTAACTCATGGGAAAACACTCAGGGCATCCCAAAATACAACATATTAACAAACATATTAAATACAAAACACCAGGTCAAGTTTAACAGTTCAGGATTGTACCGTTTTATTTTGTATGAAGAAGGAAGCATTTTTTTTCATAAAAGGTATGACATGTTACACATTTCTTCACAATGCCATAGCAAAGTGAAAACATCAAGAGTACATACACATTTGGCAAATTACCAAATCTGATCTTGGTCCTTTTTGTTGAAATTTGGCACTTTGAATCATTTGCACCAATGGCACATTAACAAAGTCACTATTTACTACATTTTGGCCCACTGGAATATACAACCCACATGCTCTTTCATAGCAGCTGCTTCATAACAACCTAAACAGAAGAGAGCCCTTTCCACTGCCATACACCACACGATGAGAAGCAAAAACATACAATATATGTAAAGTGATTATAGTGCAAATTACAAATTGTATGCAAAAGTTGGCACAAGTATAAGATGAGATTTACAGAAGGTTACATGTTCCTAAAGGGCAACACATCAACATAAGCAATCTTCCAGAGTTGCCTTTATCTGCAAATGGCTTCACTGAAAAATCACACAAACTTTCACAAACGCTTTTGCTAATCTTTAAATCAGAAATAGTCTGTTTTAAAGATCAGAGACAAGTTGGAATGATACACTGTTCCTTCCTCCGTGATCTTCCTCCATTGTAAACTTTTTTTGTCCTGGTACAACCTCTTGACCAGATGGCCCCATTGCACACTCCGCCTTGCCCCCTTCTCACCAGTCATATCAGTGCGTTACTATCATCTTCTCTGCAGTTCACACTGGCCACTAGCGGGTGATGGCGGACAGTTTTGTTGTTCCACTTGTGGGCGTCTTGCAGCCCTGGTTCAAGGAAGTACAGGCATGCTCCGAATCCTGCCAGAACCAAGACGGATACAAGCAGGTAGAGGGGTACGAACCAGTCCAGAAACAACCAAGACATGCTGCAAACCACGAGAACAAGAGAGGATGTGTGAGGAACAGAACTGATCATACATAAGGGAGTGGATAAAGCAAACTGATTTTACAGTGCATTTATAGCTGAAAACATAAACAGTTGTTGCATGCTTCTCCTAAAAACAGTGCTATGGTAAATAAAGAAGTGTCTCTTACCTGTCTGTGCTGCTGAATCAGAAATCGTCCTTGCAGTTGGAGCTGTAAGTCAAAGCAGTCATCCGATTATCTCCAAACCCAGCAACACCTCGCCGCTCCCACTGTCGTACTGGAAACGCCAAAACGGACTCGCAGGTGCTCTCCGAGAAGCACAGGAGACAAGGGCTGCATGCGGCTTCTTCATCCTCCAGCTCCTGCTCTGACGTTCAAAGAAGGGGTGGGGGTTGCCATGACAACCACCTCGCTCATGGCAGAAAGGATGGAGGGTGTGGGAGGGAAACTTATATAAGTCTAATCGTTTTTTTGGGTGAGTGGTGGGAGAGCACGGAGTAGGAGGGGGGGCTAAGATGTCTCTGGATGCTGTGAGACTCGATATTGATGCGTAAAATCAATTCCACCCCATTTAACACCAAGGCCATCACACAGTTTATGTGACATTGAGAGTGAGGGGGGGGAGAGCATTTTTGGAGAGAGCAGCAAAGCTGACTGACGGCAGCTGCAGTGTTTTACACAGTCATGCCCCTCACTGGAGTCAGAGGAAATTTTCTCTGTTCTGGCACTTTCTGCGACGCTGAACACAGGGAGGCTGGCCTACATAAGGAAAAGTTGTCAGAGGATGTCATCCTCTAATGACGTCCATTTTTAGCACTGCATCAAATTCATCAAAAGCTTGAAATAGGTGGGATTTTACTGGTGGATTAGAGCAGCTGCTTATCTGGAGAGAGAACTATATTTTTTCCCCACAACTTTAACAAGTAAAACTTTTATAAAAAGTCAAAATATACAACTGGAAGCTTTATAAGGATTAGTTAGACATAAATATATATATACTATATATGGATTAGTGAGCTTTATAGACTTGTTTTGCAATTCATTTTGCATTAAATTATTTTCACCATATGTTCATAGCCATGGCAGAGGGTTCATTAGATGTTCACACATGTAAATGAGTTGCTTTGAAATAGTACCGTTAATACTAGAACAAAGGCACGAGAAGAGCAGTGTGAAGCACAACTCAGTGGTGCTTAAACTTTTTACTACATTTGTCCCTATGAATGTGCACTAAAGATATGTAAAAAATAAATGTATTTGGTGGAGCATCTTTTTCACGATATTATGTCAAACTCTGGTACACACTTGAGTAAAGATTACTGAGAAAGTTTTTTTTTTTAGCAATATCTTAATTTAGAGTGGATCTGTGCTTTGTTGACAGGCATACAAAATAAGCCTTGGCTTCAAACTTGGCTTTATTTGTGTAATAAGAACTCTGCGTACTATAATTAAGATGCTGTAGTTCTCCTACTGTGTACAACTGAACGAAAGAGGAAGACTGCGAGATGATACAACATGAGTCTAAAAGAACAAACACATAGGTAAAGTCGACTTATTCTCAATTATTATGATCCTGTGTATTTACATTTTGGTTAAAGTGAGATTTATTAACAAATTAAACAGTAACTTGGACAATACTCACAGGGAAGGAAAAGATAATTCTGAAAATGTGGAAATCAAATCAACTTTGTTTATTCTACTTACAACCTGGATATAACACTGTGAATGGCAGTTCAAACAGCCTCCTAATTCTTCTCATATAGGAAAGAAACACTCAGATGCTATGAAGTTCAAGAAAGATTATTTGTGGAGATAAATGCCTTTAAAAATAGAATAAAGGTATTTTGTTTCAACCTTTTCCCATCATTGTGTGTAATTCTTTATTCATAATTCTCATAATTCTCATTATTCTTGTCAACACAGGCCTCACTTGCTCATTCTCATTATATGTAACAATACTAGTTCACTGGTGGACAGGCAATTGTGTCTAGCTACCTTCTAGCGCCAAACAATATGTCACTTTTTTCATTTTAACAGCATTAGACTGGATCTAAAAATAGCCTTTCTTATAATCTGGCTGAAAGAGATGACAGTTTTGTTTGCAGAAACTTTGAGATGTATGGAGCAACATGTTGTGGGTTATTTAGATGGACATGATGATCTCCTTGCACTGTCACACACATGCACTGAAACAAACACAGAAGGCACACTTAAAGGAGTTTCTATAACATCTTAGAATTATTACGTTACAATGAACTTACATTTTTTTCCTGAAAGTGCTGAATTGTTGAAGCAAGGCTGTTCTTAAAAAATCCTTGTTCAGCTCTGAAGTTTAAATGTATTCATTTTAGATTGTGGAGTGTTCAAGATAAATAATACAGTAGCAGCGACTTACAGAATAACTAGGACACTAGCTTGTGTTTTTGAATACATTTCTAAGCTCTGCTCCAAACTCACGTGAACCACATGTTTCTAAAAACACAGTTGCATAGTTAATATTTTGGGTTTGGGGTAAAAAAAAAAATTGATGTAAAGGTAGTAATAGTTAGACTTACAAAATTTATTCGGAAGTCTCTAGAAAATGCAAATCCTGTACAGCAAAAAACAAAAAAGAGATTACAAATATTCTGAGCTTTCATATTACACAAATGAATCCACATACCTCCTTCAACAGCTACAAGACCTCTTTCCAGAAGTGTCTGTGCTGAATGTTTTGTAATAGGAATTGCAGCCAGCAACCTGATAAACAACAATCATTTGGTATTTATGAAAAAAATTATTGTTAACTCTCAACAGCAATGCATTAATAGTGACCTTTCAAGTGCCTGCTCATAAGTGTAAGCCTTTTTCTTCTTTGATGACTTTTCAAATTGTATCATCTCGTCTATCCCTTGTCTCATTTTAGAGGCTGTATGTTTCTATAAACAAAAGAAACAAACAAACAAAAAAAACATGTTAAAATCAGTGGTTTTCATACAGTGTCCTTTCCTTATTATTACCAGGTAGGTGGATTCTTTAAACTCACCACAAATTATCTCATTAAAAGGTCCTATATTATGCAAAATTGACTCTTGTGAGCTTTAAATCATATTATAATGTCTTTACCTCTTCAAAAACATACCTTCAGTTTTGTTTCATTCACACGTTTACGTAATCTTGCATTAATCTGTCTACATCTCCAAAGCTCAAAATGCTCTGTACCACCTTGTGATGTCACGAAGCAGCTACCTTTTACACCTTTTGTTCAGCAGAGATTGGCAATTCAAGGTCTGAATCATTCAGATGATTCAGGTGACTTCCTGGATTTCCAAACTACATCACAAGGTCGAACAGAGTGATTTCTGTCTGAAAGAAGAACACAACCAAAATATGGTGTTAAACATCTGTTAATAAAACAAAACACTCCAGGTATGTTTTGACGAGGAAACATTATAACATAGATCAGAAAATAGTGTAATATTGGCCCTTTAACAGAATTCAACAAAACATGAAAAGCATGCTTAGGAAAATTAGTGCATGAATTTGTGAGTCAAATTACTGCTCTTGTTTGTTCCTGCACAATATACAGTATGTCCCAGCTTGGAAAAGGCTCCGCTAATATAGTGATTTGAAGCTTGGTTAAATTTATTACTATTAACTATATTTCTTCCATCAGAATCCAGCTCAGTGGAATGACTTGAAGCAAATTAACATGGGCCATTTTAAATTTGTCTAATAGATCTGATCGGTGTGTGGCCTTGCATGAAGAGTATGAAATGCATTACTGCTTTTGTAACTAGAAGTTGTTCAGCATCCAGAAGGACAAGAGCTTCCACCATTTCTGGAAATAGGGCACTGAACTGTGGAGAGCATAATGTGGAGATTTCAGTTTCAAATTGGATGACAAATAAAACAAACTACAGTTCAAACTAATAAAAAAAACATCGATACTTACAAGCCCTGCGATGTGACCACCTACAAAGTAAAAACAGATACATTAGAAGCATGTGAAATAAAAGGTAATGATATATCTGTGTTCTCACTCACCCATACTGTGCCCAATGATGGACAATTTTGTCACCCGTAGAGCTGTGGAAGTTAATTTCACAGACCATCACCCAGAGATTTATGGTTTTATGAGCGCATAAACAGTTCCATCAAACTCCTCTTTTTATAGACCTCATATTGACACTGTAAATACAAGCTGTACAAACCTAATTTAAAATAATAAACATACTCACACTCTAAAACCCTGCGTACATCTGCCACGTGTGAAAGCAAAGTGTAGAAAACTCCTGGAGGATGATGTGACGATAGACCGTGGCCGGCCAGGTCAATAGCAACATATCTGCACTCTGACAACAAAGTGTGTAAAGAGGTCAAGACAATTCTGGTGCCTGATATTCACTAAGGTTGAAGGGTACATATTACACTGTTTTCTGATCTGTCTTAATAATGTTGTTTCCTCTTCACAAACATACCTGATACCTGTAGTTGTGTTTTGTTTAATTCACAGATTAAGCACACAAACCCTGCATAATTAGTGGTTTGTGTGCTCTCAAATCAAAAACACAACACTGTCATGTGATAATACAGGAAGTGGTCCACTGTGTTTTTAAACTCCATATACCCTCACTAGAAACATTTGGATCTGATAATGTGTGAATGAAACAAAACACAATTCTAGGTATGTTCTTGATGAGGTAAAACATTATAACTTGGCTCACAAGAATCAATTTTGAGTAATATCCAATATTTTTGATACACAGTAGAAAAGTTTTGTTTGTACAATAGAGTTTGAATTAATGCGAAAACTATTTAAAACAGGATTTGAAATTTAAACTTGGTTGGTCCAACACAACTCTATGAATAAATTGGTACATTAACCTTTTGAAATAGCCTACAAAACCTTTAAAATAAAAAAAAAATCTTCATAATTGCAAGCTCAGACTAATGCCCTTGTGGAGATAAGTGTTCTCTCTCTGTGCACTCTGTTACCCACTGTGATATGCACTAACAGCCTACAGCCATTATCACTATTAGACCTGTCACGATAATTACTATATCTTAGATTTAAGACTCAGACAAACTTTAGTGATCCACAAGGGGAGTTGCTAGGACACAGTAGCTCACACATCACATTATAATATTATAACAAAGAGAAAAAATAATAAATTCTTAATAAGGAGCAAAAATAGCAAGAGACAGGTGTAAAAATAAGGTGTAATTATATAAATAAAAAATAAAATAAAAATAGAAATACTGGGAAGTAATAAAAATATCTCATTTATACACAAATGTAGTTAATATGATTAACCGAGATTCAGGAGCAGGACCACGCCTCAGCCGCCCTCTCCTCTCACCAGCGAACCACAACTCACCTCGACCACGCCTCGAATTTCCCAGAGGCCTAAATGTAGCAGCCTTTCCCATCATCCTAGTTTGTCTCGGCTAACTCGACCCCACCCTCCCATTCCGTATTTTGTCTTTCAGTCATAAGACCCCTACAAGGGGGGTCTCGTTCCGGCTGGGCCAATTGCAGATTGAGACGGAGCCCCCACCCATAGTCTCAACCCAGCCATCTCTGCCTCGCTTCATACATTATCAATAAACTTCTTCGCACTATGTCATTGTTGGCGTGGTCCTAGCTAGTGAAGAGGTAAAAAGAACACCAGTGCAAAGATGATATGATGATTGACAGGACATTGGGTAATCTGTTACATAAGGGTGAATTGTTCTACAGTTGTATGAAGTATGGTATGAATGTAGTCCTGGATCTTTCACTGTTTGCGCGGAGCTGTAGGACTTTGTTGGAGAATGAGCTCCTCTGTCCGCCTATACAGGAAATATCGACTTATCATTCAATATATGAAAGCTGGAACAATATTTTTTGTGATTCATTATGCAGCATCTGTACATTTTCTTTTCAATAATTTTGAGATTTTTGTTATCTTTGTTGTAATATGATACGATGTAGAGGGTTGATCAAGTAAAATTCTATGACTAATAATTACCGTTTCTTTCAGCTATGTATTTGTTGCAGCTCATACATTTAAATGATACCATCACTTTAAAAATAGTTTACTCCGATAATCTTGCTTTATTGTTACTGTGTCAGTGACAAAAATAGTTTCAATATTATCATTTAGCATTATATTTCTCAGTACAGTATTATAATATTTGCTTCATGCTTCAGAATTTGTTATCTTGACAGGCTAATCCTAACCCTTATGTAATAGATAACCCTATGTCATGTCAATCATTATTTCATCTTTGCAATGTTTTCCTTATGACCTCTTGTATATAGCCAAGATATATTTGTATTACTATATTTCTATATTTTATTTGTACTTGTGCATACACATTTATAAGATTATGCCTTGTTTGACACCAGTCTCTTGTTATTTTTGCTACTTATTTTGAATTTATTATTACCATTTATATTGTTGCTCTTTGTTATTATATTATATTGTGATGTGTGAGTTACTGTGTCCAAATAATTTCACTTGTGGATCAATGAAGTCTAAGTCTAAGTCTAAATGACTTTCCTAGGGTGACCAGACGTCCCTATTTACCCAGGGACAGTCCCAGTTTTGAGCCCTGTGTCCCCTGTCCCAGCAGATTTATCAAAAACCATTGATTTGTCCCAGTTTTACAAGAAATATCCCAAGTGTCCCTATTTTTGACCAATCTGATACCTGCCAACAGTAAAGAGTAGAGGTGTGCATTGCCTTGAGTCTGACGATACAATACATATCATGATTCGCTTGCCACGATTCAATATATCACAATATATCCTGATACTAAAACATTGGATAATATATTACAATTTATCAATAATTACTTCCAATAATACAGTCAACTACACCGTCACGAGAACACAATTGTATGAAATAGAAGTTATAATTTTTTTTTTATTATCGTGGAACAGTGAATGTAACTAATGAATTTGAGTGAAAAATATCATTTAAAAGATCAATTCGGATCCATTTTGAATCGATTCGATAATTATGTAATGAAGTTTTTTCTTACACCCCTCGTAGAGAAGGGGTGTGCAAAAATATTGAAATATCGATATATTGTATTGTTTAATGTGATGATACAGTATCGATATTGTGGGCTGCTGTATCCAATATATTGCCAAAAGTAATTTTTGGTATATTTTACTAAATTATTTTGTTTAAGAGCTACAGTTGTGTTGACATTTTCACCATTTTGAGGAGTAAAAGGGGTGTTTATCACATTAACTTTGCACAAAATTAGTGGACTTATTATCACAGCAATGATTTGCCTTTTTTCACTGAACCATATCGAATCGATTTGAAATATATCGTATCGAATTATACTGAATCGAAAGTGCACTGCATCGAGGTATGTATCGTATCGGCAACGTCTCAATGACACCCAGCCCAAGTAAAGAGACGCAAACGCCGTCATTTGTTTAGGAAAAATACAGAAACGCTGCTTAAAAATGACCAAAACACAAAGAAAATGTAACAGTTTTTCCTTAATTGCGCACTCGTTTCACAATTTTATTATTACCAATCACCACAAACGGGGGTGTCCCAGTTTTTTATGTTGAAAATCTGGTCACCCTAGAGTAGCCTAGTATCTATAATAAGAGTTTTATTTACTTCCATGCCTAGAGTCTACTCATAAAACGATAATATAAATGCTGAACACTACTCTGTAATGTTGATAGCGTAACAAAGAGCTTACCTATTGGCAGAAGTGGGACGAGCGTGTTGAAAGAGCCACAGTTGTCTGCCCAGCCGTGTAAACACAGCACAGTATAACCATGTCTGGGACCCCACACACGACCTCTGATTTCTCCCCATGAGACCGGGACAAACAGCTCAGCAACTGGACACAACATTGCAACAAATAGTAACTTCAATCGTTATTTTTCATGTGATTTTGCATAGTGCGTCACCTGGTGTAGTCATTGTAATCAGTAATGCAAAGTGCTGTTCAAAGTTTACGCACAACGATTGGGCGACACACTGGCAGAACACTTCCGGGATCGTAAGACGGAGTTTGGACCTTTTTTCCATAAAATCTTGCAAATGACTTAAAGCAGGTCTTTGCTAAAATATTAACTACGGAGAGGCCTTCAGAGATCACTGACCTGCCACAAAACATTTTAGAAATTCCTCCACAGCAGCAGTGCAGATGTATCAAAGCAGAAATATACCACACCAGAAAAAATAACACATGTTCAAACATCTGACATTTTACTCTGTAGACAAAATATATTTGTGGACAAACCAATAAGTACAATATAGCAGTAAAAAATACATAAATATTGTAGTTTAAAGGTGCACTGCGTAACTTTTTGGTTGGGGGTTCTGTCAGCTGCTTGTTTTCCATTGCTATATCATTTGCACTGCCTGGAATGTTCCACAGTATGACATTAAACAGCTATTTTTTCGATTTATTAAATTACATATACATCAAATTACACTTTTATGGCCCCAAAATGCCTAAAAAAACAGCAGTCTAAGTCTATTTTGACAGAGCGGAGTCACCTCTCCACAGATCTGACCTTTAACTTGGTCTGGTTTAGTCTCCATCAAGATAAGAGAGGTGCAATACCATACGGTGAAACATTCCAGACAAAGTAATAACATTTCTATGACAAACGCTCCACCAGAAAAGGTTACACAAAGCACCTTTAAAGATAAAACAATGATAATCTTGTATTTATGTATTTAATTGGTTTATTTAACAGGGAAAGCATACATTAATCAACACTTCTGTAAATGTACCAGAATTTTTCATCTGCAGTGTCTGAACAAAACATAGCAATAAGTACTATACAAAACAGTGAAATTATACAAAACAATACAGTTAAAATGCAGTGGGAATACAGATATTAAAGACCATTAAACACAATGTACACAAGTCTAGGGTGACCTGTTTAACCAGGACAGTCCCAGTTTTGAGCCCTGTCCCTGCATGTCCTTGTAGATTTTTCCAAAACCAGTGATTTGTCCCAGTTTTATACAAGAAATAAGGTGTCCCTATTTCTGACCAAGCTGATACCCACCCAAAGTAAATGGGGCAATAAATTGTAATTTGTTTAGCTAAAATACAGAAAATGTGCTTAAAAATGACCAGAAGGCAGAAAAATGCACGCTGTTGAGCAGACAGGAGTCCCCGAGATTCAATGGTTCAATGGTGGAAAATAATTTTTAACGTGTATTTTTACTTAAGTACTTTTTTCATGTGACACTTTTACCTTTACTTAAGTAACATTTTAACTTTGTATCTGTACTTTTACTTAATTAACAAAATTGAGTACTTCATCCACCACCGCTTAGATTATATACTGACCCAAAACTTCAAGAATGGGCTTTGTCACGTGCCCTTTTTACAATTTTATTTATACAAACCAGCCCGGATGTGTCCCAGATTTTTTTTTTTTATCTTGTTACCCTACACAAGGCAGATAGAGAGAAATAAAATACACAATAGAGCACAGTTGGGATTGGAGAAGCATGTTCAAGTAATGAATACAGGTTTGATGTTATTAGCCAGTTCTTCTGTTTGAATAGACTGTAAGAAGATAGGTCTCTGATGCTGCCAGTTCCTCTCCTGAGAGGCTGTGATAGAAAAGGTACTTTGACAGAATGCAGTTTTCCTCAGGTGAACTATGCAGTCTCCACAGGCTACTCCTTCCAGGGAGTCATTGTGTGGTGGCTCTAATACTGACAAACTGAGAGTGGAAGACATGGCCATGTATAATATTAAAAATTAAACAGGACACAAGAGCAGAACAGGCATTGTTAAAGAAGTTTTGACCCCTGCTGCATAACCTTGTAACAAAGGCACAGTTGTTAAAACGTAAGTCCCGCCTTTCTTAGAGCGGATTGGCCCATCAGCTGTATAATGCTGACAAACTGAGTGAGTGGAGAAAATGAGATGGCCATGTATAATTCTGCAAATGACCATGGCCAGCATTGTATTGTAGATTGCACTCTGAACCCACATTAAAATATTCTTTCCAAAAATGCAGTGATTAAAAAAATGCGCAGATGTATGAAATAAAATGGTTGTTAATTCTGGAAAGATGAATCAAAATCAGTATTGAACATTCAGTAGGTTTACAAATGTATTTTTTGTTTTGTTTTGTTTTTTTACAGCTTGGGTGTTTCTTTCAGCACCAGCACATTCGACTGTAAGAAATCTGACACTAATGGAGCCACGTATTCTGGGTTGTTGAGGTGGACATGATGATCGCCGGGGACCGTGACCACTTTGTGCTGGAGAACAAAAGACAGCAACATTATAATCTGGGAATAACATAGACACAAAATAACTGTACACAATGCACTTGAAGCCTGTTTGTTTTCACTGCATTTGGGGAGTAGATCTCTCTAGGTTTTCCGTTTGATAAGCAGCACTGACCAGGATTCTGTATGTAGGTCAAGTTAACAGCAAGAAACAGTGGCTGTGTGTACAACTTTAAATATTACCGCTACTTAAGCATCTGCTCTCCTGTCTGTCTAGCACACAAGGAGCTAAAAATAAGTGAATACAAACAAACTATGAACAAACTGCCCTCACATTTCTGTCTCTGAAGCCTTGTAGAAGAGCTGAGAATTTCTTCTGCTGTTCTTCGGAAAACATTTTCTCAAAGCCATCTTCTGCTCTGAAAAGAGAAAGTTTAATAATATTTTTTTGTCATTTTTAGAAAGCATGAAAATTTTGCTTAAAATACATGTGTGCAGTCTTACAGAATAACTAAAACAGTGGCTTGAATTCTTGACTGCATCTCTAAACTCTGCTCCAAGCTGATGCGGACAATGTTTTTCTGTAAACATTAAGAAAGTAAAGGAAATATGTGAATGAATGAAAGTCCTATATTATGTAAAATTGACTCTTTTAGCCTTTAGTCATGTTATAATGCTGTCACCTCCTCAAAAACATACCTTGCGTTGTGTTTTGTTTCATACACACATTTGAGTAACCCTTTATTATTAGTCTGTCTACATCTCCAAAAGCTCAAAATGCTCTGTTCCACCTTGTGATGTGATTAAACGTTGGCCGAGTTAACATTTAATATTTTAACATTTTAGTTCAGTAGAGATTGTCAATTCCATGACTGAAATTATTTATATTATTATAATGAAGATGTATAGAGTTTAAAAACACAGTGTAGTACTGAGCGATTTCAATTTGAGAGAAGAACTCTTAAATGCCGAAATGTTAGGGTGGGACAAAATACAATTTTCACGAAACAAGACACATCACGAGAGCGAGATGAGGTCCACGAGAACGAGACAAGATGAAATTTTAACATATTTGTAATAAATAAATAAATAGTGCAATCCATTTCACAATTTAGGCTTCACTATTTTTATTTATTTTATGTCATACTTAAACGGTCATTGTACTGCAGCTTTTGGAACTACAACTTCTCAAATTGCATAACTCACCAGCTCTTAATCCTTTTTTTTGTCAAGTCAAAGGTAAATTCAGGAGCAAAAAATCTCAATGAAAACGAGATCATCTTTCTCATGTGTGCACAATCTTGTGGCAATTTTGTCTCACAAGATCTTGTGGCACGAGATCTTGTCCCATCGCTACAAAATATGCAGGGTTTACGTGTTAAAACATGTGTGAATGAAACAAAAAACAACTCCAGGTCTGTTTGTGATGAGGAAACAGCATTTTAACAGAGATGGGCCCTTTAAAATTCTGTTACAAAAATGATTCTATAACTAATATCAACCTACCAGATTAATTCGGAAGTCTCTAGAGAATGTAAACCCTGGAAATTCAAAAGCAAATATTAGTAAAAAAGTTAGAATAATTTTCAACAAAAATAGAGAAAGCACACCTCCATCTGTCTTAACTAAACCTCTTTCTAAAAGGATTTGTACAGACTCGTTTGACAGCGTGGGGTTGGCTTCTAATAATCTGAAAGAAAACAGATGTAGACAACAGTAACATCACAAAACTGTAATGACTGATTATTTATCATTACCTTTTTACAGCCTCTTCATATGTATAGATCTTCTCTTTCTTCTCTTCAGATTTCTTTTCAAACATCAGAAGTTCCTCTATTCCTTGTTTCATTGCTTTAGCAATTTCTTTCTAAAAGGAGACACAAAAGGTAAGAGGAAACCCAGATGAGTCACCTTCATGTGATATCCATTTGGAGTTTGCTGATTAATCGACCAGAACCAGAGCCAGTCGCACCACTACACCAGAACATATTATACATTATACATATTATACATATTAGGCTTTATTAGTAACTATCACAAACGAAGATCATGATCGTCCAGATGTTTACTATAACCACAATATTTTCCTTTCATAGACACGGGTCCACTGACTTCCTGCAAAACTGAGCAACAGATTTTCATTTACATATTTTTATTTTAGACAAATGGCTCTGCAACTTTTTTTTTTTAACATTTGTGTAGCTGTTGTTGTATTTATTCCTTTTTATTTTTTTCAAGTTGAGTTGTGGGTGGGGATAGGATTCTGAGCACATAAACCTCAAATGCAGGACAACACAAGATTACTGAAGCAGGCAACTCCCAAGTCAGCTTATAATGAGGGGAAACCATTAAAACGTGGCTAACCAAAGTTGATTTAAAGTTTAGTACAAATAACTTGCATACCTGATCTGTGGGCAGGAACCCAAAAGAGTCCAGCAGCACGACAGCATCTACCATTTCAGGATACAGGGCACTGTACTGTTGAAAAAACATAACAGTTAACACTATGTTTAACTGGGAGGAGGACGAGGAGAAATATGAAAACATTACAGGCCTCACCATCCCTGCAATATTACCACCTTAAAGACAAAGAAGAACACATAAGCATAATGTAACACAGCCATTTTAATCGCTCGCTGTGTTTTAAATCTTCACTCACCCATACTGTGTCCTATGATGGAGAATCGGTCCCACTGGAGAGCTGTAGGGAGCAATTTCACAGATCATCAACCTGGCAAGTTCACATCTTACCACCAAGATTGTTTTGAGGACAATAATACTGCAAATAGTGTAGCACACAGGAGCAGAGTAATATGCTAAAATCAATAATATTGTATTGTATAAAGTAACAAATATAACTGCAATTTGAAAAAACACACACACCCTTGACGACTCTGCAAACATCCACAACATATGAAGGGAATGTGTAAAAAACTCCTGGAGGACGATGTGACGACAAACCATGACCTGCCAGATCCACTGCCACATAACGGCACTCTTGAAAGAAGAAACATGCATTTTTAGTGAAAAGTAATAAAACACTGCTCTACTGACACTTACAATAATGCATGGTGGGAGAAGGTTTTAACCACTGAATCCCTTTCACCTCTGCACATTTTTTGATTAAGAATTGATTTTTCTTCAGATTTTTTTCCACTTAAAATATCTAAAATGTAACTGCAGACTTCACTGGACAAATACAAACAAATACAAAGGAATATAATTGTTACTTAATGTTTTATAAATTTAACAGGTTAAAGAAGACAGATCATACTTTTTATTGGATATCTGTATCAAAATAACTTATTTTTAGCAAACATGTGTCCATTGTAAATTGCGATATTAATCTAAAATGGCTTAATAATAGAATAATAATAGAAACAGGTCCATGGTCTTCCTGTTCGGCCCCTCCACTTCATAGTGCCATTTCACCAACAGATTTTTATTTTCTTATTTTTATTGTTGAAAAATGGCTACAGTGCATTTTTTTTGTTTTGTTTTGTTTTGTTTTTTACCATGTATGACCTAGGTCTGATTTTTAATTTTTTAAAATAATCAGATGTAAGAAAGGAGAGTGGGTGGAGATAGGGGGTAGGTGAAAGCAGAAATTCTCTGAGGACACAGGCCTCAGGACAATACAGGATTAATCCATTGATTTGAAATAGAACTCACAGTAAAGAGTAAAGAGAACACAGGTATAACATGTTTAAAAGCTAATTGATTTAACAATGTCACATTTAAGGTATAAAGCAGATCTACCTTTAGGCAAAAGAGGTATAAGTGTATTGAAGGTCCCACAGTTGTCAGCCCAGCCGTGTATACAAAGCACAGGACGGCCATGCTCAGGACCCCAGACTTTCCCCCGGATCTCTCCCCACGGCACAGGCACCGACAGCTCCGTGACTGGACCGGACAAAGCATATGAAGGTTTAATGTGAAGGTGAATCTATTGGACGGCACTTTACGCTTCTCAGTTAAGTTAGTTGTAGTCACATTTACAGTCTATGAGCGGTCACATTTACCTGCTTGTTTCACGGTGCTTGTCGTGAGATATTTGACACTTTTCAAAGCCTGCATCACATTAATCAAAATATGTGTTAAATAAAAGCACAGTTTGGTTTACAGCAGCGACAGCTCCACGGACCGGATCGTGTTCCGGTTGTTGTCAGGCCACGCGGTGTGACTGAGTGATGTTATTGGCTGAAGCAGAAAAGCGGATACAGCGGATGGACCAATCAGCTCTAAGAAGGGCGGGACTTACCATTTAACTACTGTGACTTTGTTAAGTTTATGCAGCAGGGGTCGATATGTCTCAGGACAAAACTTCTTTAGCCATGTCTGTTCTGCCCCTGTGTGTTATTTTATTAAAAGATAAAATATAATTAGGCCTATATTTTGTACTATTTCGTAGAAATAAAATACATAGATTTTTCATGCAAATACTGTAATTGCATAAAAAATCTATATTTTGATCACTAAATAATAAGCTTGCCTATTATTATGTACTCATGTAGTTATTTGAGAAATAATGAATAGATATTGGCTCATTGCCAATTCTTCAAAGTATCTGTTTTTGCACAATTTAATGCAAGCGTTTAATATTTATATAAAAAATGTTTTTATTAAATAATATTTTAGAAATGAAAAGATAGGGGTTGTCCTTAATCATGTGTCCAGATTAAACAGGGAGGTGACATTTGGAAAGACATGCACCGAGAGAAGGAGACTAATGGGAGGGAGCATAGATTTTGGAACCAGGACAATGGGACCCAAAGGTATAAAAGGTTGGTAGGTGGGGTGAAATCAGGTCAGGAGCAATTTGGAGAGACACTGGATTTACACTTTCGGTAGGTACTTTTTTAATGTACAAGATTTGCAATTGTAAAATTATATTCAAATCTTTTTTGAATTCAGACTTAAAATTTATTTGTTTTTCATGCAACTTGTGCCTCTCACACAAGCTCCGAACTGACCATATTTTGTATCTAAAAGCTGATGTTTTAACAAAGTCATCGAGGGCACCAAACTGTAGTGCTGTCTTAGAATTTGGATAACAGAGTTAGCTGCAAAAAAATAATACATTAGTAATCTGTTTGTTTCTGTCAAGGTCATGGCTGACTTTGACAACGTTTTGAAATGCTGGGGCCCTGTAGAGGCGGATTACAGTGGCATGGGAAACCTGGTGCTTACCCGGTCAGTCAGAATTTCTAAGATAATTTTATATTACTCACAGGACAGTAGCAGTTACTTTCTGTTTTATGGACAGTCTGTTCACAGAGCACCCTGAGACTCAGAAGCTCTTCCCCAAATTTGTGGACATCCCTCAGGCAGATCTGAGCAGCAACGCTGCCATCTCTGCTCATGGGGCCACTGTCCTGAAGAAACTGGGGGAGCTGCTCCAGGCCAAGGGGAACCATGGTGCTATCTTAAAACCTCTGGCCACCACTCATGCCAACAAGCACAAGATCGCTCTTGGAAACTTCAAGGTAGTTACTGTTTAAATTCTAAAATTACAAATGCAGACATAAAATTAGGTCTAATGAATTAGGCATGGAATTATAAGCTCAGAGTCAAATGGGATAACACTTTTATAGTTTGATGATTTGGTGTATGAGAGTTTCACATGTAAGGACTACATGACCAGGCCAGCTGTCAATCTGCTTTGTCTTTTCAGCTGATCACAGAGGTCATTGTGAAGGTGATGTCGGAGAAGGCAGGTTTGGATGCTGCAGGACAACAGTCTTTCAGGAATGTGATGGCGACTGTCATTGCTGATATTGATGCCAACTACAAAGAGCTTGGTTTCTCTGGCTGAAGGCAACAAATCTAAACATTAGACACACAGCTGTGTCCATTGGCAATATATTCTCTTAGTAATAGTAATAATGCTGTTTGGTTGCCAATTTTATATTCTCCTTCTTTTAGTGATAATAATCATGATGTTTGATTGACAATTTTATCCTAATATTTTCATGATTAGATCACCATAAACCTTATAAACATGCATTTCAAATAATATACCAATAAACTGCATCTTTCTTTCAGTTCATCTTTCATTGCCTTGCAATCTGTAATTATGTTCCTCAATAAAAATAAAAAATAAATAAATATTATTAGCATAATGTGAATCTGTGTTTAATAGATGACTTGGAGTACTGAATGAACAAAGGGGGGCTCACATCTCTTTTTTATCATTTAAAAATAAATAAATAGCAGAAAAAAAATCTTGGAGAAAATCATATCTTACTGGGTTTACAAAGTCTATCTAGCCTTTTCATATACTCTCAAATTTCTCTCTTGCTGATCTTAAAGTAGTCTATAAGTCAGTTTATAAATGCATACATCAGCTTCCTAGTAATACTCCTTTCTCTTAACAACATTATCCTAAACATCTTGATATCATATAAGTTATTTTTGTAGTGAGCATCAAGTTTACATCAAGTTTATTGATACTTAACAGATGTCATCAACATTCCCTGGGGGTCTGATGCTAATGTAGGCACTGCTCTGTCTGAGGCTATGTTAGACTTTAATCTGAGCTTTATTTCAACACAATCAGACCAAAAATAACTGAATTGTTTAGAACTATAACAGGTGAGCTGGTGAGCTGATTTGTGCTGTTAATTTAGTCTCTCTCAAATAACATTACAGTAGGGTGACCAGTCATCCCTATTTACCCGGTCCCAGTTTTGAACCTTGTGTCCCATCCCAGTAGATTTATCCAAAACCAGTGATTTCTTGCAGTTTTATATAAAATGTTCCAGGTTTCCCTATTTTTGACCAATTTGACACCCACCAACCGTAAAGAAGGGGATGGATTGTCATTTGTTTAGTTAAAATACTAAAAACCGTGCTTAAAAATGACAAAGAAAATGCACCAACAGAAATCCCTCATATTATGACAAGTGAATATGGACAATGTTATGCACTCTTTTCACTATTTTATTTATAACAGTTATCCCAACTCGGTGTGTCCCAGTTTTGAATTTTAAAAATCTGATCACCCAACATTACAGCATGGATCTACACTTCCATGCATTACAGTCCAAGTCACTCTCACCATTTTGTTGAAAATCAAACACCAAACAGGACCATAAACGATAGAATTGATCACAGGCTTCTAAAAACGTGCTGTTTAAATGCATTGTATTTTTTCTTGAGTTTGAGTCTATTTTTGACATTTTTGCTGTATGCATTGTGTTACCATGGAAACTGATGAACATTCCTGCATACAAATACATATAGAACACCCCCCAGTGTGAAGTATAAATAATGGAGGTCAGCACTACTTTATCTACTCTAAGCTTTTGAACATTTGTTATTTTATTTCCATGTTTTAAATTGCTCATTGCTTCTATCACAAATAAACTCCATCTTAGCACTTAGTACAGGATACTATCAAGTGATTATTTGAAACAATTTCAAGCTGCACTTTCAAAGAGACTTAAAGTCACAGATTTTTTTCACCACTAAATTGTCCCCATTTAGCCTTTGAACTAGAACTCCTGGTGGATTTCTATTTCCTTCCACCTAAAACAGAATGAGGGACTGCACGTTTGCTAAACTTTTTATTTGTGCTACTGGGCAATAACTCCTTAGGCACAGCCAAGGCAACCCCCCTTCAGGGGTTCATATCCCTTAATGAAGTACATGTACCAATGCAATCTATTTAGAAAACTAACAGGTGTCTAAACTGGTCATATGCTGCGGACGTGATCAGCCTCAGTGCTTAGTATCGGTTCCAACATCCCAACCCAACCGCCATTATCAAGCAACCACACTGGTGTCACCTTTCCCTTTCAGCCAAATGGGTTACCAGTAGTGCCGTCTCAGGATAAATGTCAGTGAACAAAAGTTAGTGGGATCTGGATTATCATAAACAGTGGCAGATCTGCAGTGTCATTGACATGCAACAGTCTCACCAGGTCCTACTTCCGGAAGCTGACGCACTACCATTACTATGTTAGTTTAACTTGTATCATGGACTCTTGCCATGGAGATAATCTGGTGATACTGTGGGTCTGAGTGTGTGTGCATGGGTAGACGTGACAACAGGCACAGTGTCTGCAGTACAGTTACACACCCTGTCTCCTGAACCACTGCAGACAGCTGAAAAGAATCTAAATGAATGTTTAAAACATGTTTAACACAAATACAAAAAATTTAACTAAAAATATTTTAGATGTGTTATTTACATTTTTGATATTATTTGACATGGCAATTTCATAATGAAAAAAAACTTCTTGTATATATCATGTTTACTATATTACATTGAAATTAATTACAAAAAGTTCAATCAATCATCAAGTGCTTTGATGATTGATGTAAAAAGCTATTTTGTAAAGTATATATAAGCAAAAATAGCTGTGATAACTGGACTGATCTGAATTAAAAATTAATGTTAACACATTTGTCCAGCACAAGACACCTGCACACAAAAATCTCAGATTTAATTTAGGCCTGAATAGGCCTGTACCCCAGGGATACTTATCCCAAACCCTCTGAACAATCTGCATCCAGAAAAGCGGCTTTCAGTGGCTGTCTCAAAACCACAGACGCAGAGAGTAAGACAGTCTAACAGTTCCTTCAAAACAATAAATATGATAATATTTTAATCAAAGCTTGGTTGATCGATGTCTGGAGGCACAGTGCAGCGTGTCAGGTTGGACAGGTATAGGGCTGTCGCTGTGGGAACAAGGCCAGCAGACACCTTCAGGATGGCCAGGAGCCTCTTTGTCGCATTGGCCACACCGTCTGGACTCTGGAAAAACAAACATGACAGGATTTTGTCTATTAATGTCATGTCTGCACGTGTACAGAGATGAGATGAGTTACTAGCCACTGGTAAAACTGTAACTGTAATAAAGCAGTTAGAACAAACCTGATCCTCTGCACACAGCAGCGGACACTGGAGGGATGCAGCAAGTTTTCTAACAGCGTCCAGGCGAGCTGAAGGGACTGAGGCATTACGAGCTGGTAAAATACAACACAAAACACACAAATTGTTGGGCTTAATTTTTCAAGTTGTAGCTCAAATGTGAAAACTTTACCATTTGTGACCATGAAGCAGACTTTTCCAAGAAAATATCCTGGATCCAAATATTTCAGTGAGGCCTCTACAGACTGAAAACTGAAAAAAAAAGATTAGAGCATGTAAAAGAAATCTAAAATAACAACACTCAGCAGAGTTAAAATAAGACTACAACAAACACCAGCCAATGACTGTTTAATGTTGCTTAATGTTTATGTGAACATTACTGAATTGGGAGTTGATGCCAAAATGTAGATGATAGTTATTAGTATATAAAGGTCAAATATGGTTTAAATCTACCTCAGTTCTGAGGTCAAGTTGATAATAAACACAACCAGATCTATCCGTGGACGCCCCTCTTCATTCTCCATAGGAAGAGGAAGATTCTTCGCAAGTCTCCTGTTGGAAATAGACACTCAGTGTCAAGGGTCACAGGTGATGAACTATTGTGTCCAAATATAGACAATAGTAGGAAGCAGACAATAGTAGGAAGCAGGTCTAAAATAAAAAAAAAAACAAACAAAAGGAAAGTGATGTTGCATTATTGTTTGTTTTATAATTATAAAACAGTTCTACTTACACATTAACAGTGACACCAGGCTCCTCAACAAGGACATTGGCCAGACTTTGCTGAAAAAGCTCCTCACTTTCCACAAGCTGGAAAAATAGTGGCGTGGGGATGTACAGACAGAGTCATGGACAGTGTTAATTGTCCTGAAACTCCAGGAAACTCCAGCTTTGACTACGTGATTGTTTTTTTTTAATCAGATAACACAGCGTCATGTAAAATCTCCATATGGGGTCATAAGATCTATTCTGAAAATGACCAACAAATGTAGAGTGCTTTTGCTGCTGGTAGTTACAATACGACAAACATATTCAAGATTTTCCTTTCTTGGGTGCACAAACACTTAAGATACTTTAGATACGAATAAAACATTCACATGCCCGTTGTGTTATTAAACCGTGCATCCCTAACCTATTACTGTGGTCACATCAGTTTACATTTGAGCAGTCAAAGGACGTAAAACATGAGTCTAGTCTTCTGAGCTGGCGATGCACAGCGCCTCTGCCACATTTTAATCAAATGTATTATGACGGACACTTGACTTACCAGGATATTTGCCGAATTTAAAGCGGGTAATTTACTAAAAGGCTTTAACATAGCCATATTGAAAAGTCTCAGATACAATTCAACCCGACAGTAAACAATTGACCCGCACACTCGACACACTCTGGCGCTTCTTTTCCAAACGTACGTATGACGTCAAGACGCAGGAGTGCTTTACGCCCTCTGGTGGACGGTTATAGTCAGTGCAAAAAAAGACAGTAAAACAAAAACCTATTACACGCAATAGAGGCAGAAGTTTTACTGATGATAGGTTTCCCCAATACATCAACATACACAGTAAAGCACTGTATTTAATATTTCTGAATTCAGCATACATTTTGCCGATATATGCATAGATGTCACAAATTTAGGGAATTTCAATAACAAACACAAGCTCTTACTGGCTCATGCCTTAACAAAAAAAAAAAAAAAGTAAAAAATATTAATGGGACAAGGCAAATATAAAATGCAAAGAATATCCTTAAGTTCTCACCATCCATATTGAGTTTTACATTATCACATTTCTAACTGAGTGAAGTTTAAAAACATTTAGAGGTCAATGTCGATAAGTAAATTAAAAGATGCTATAAATGGTATGACAATGACTCAGGACATTTTGCAACAAAATAATTTCAAGTTTAGACTCATTTCTTTTTCATTTTGCAAAGTTTATGCAGTTTTAACAATGCCAAGCTTGTAACACACATATGCAGAATGCATTTGCAACAAAGAGTCTCCCTTCATGCCCCTTATTTTACTAAACAAATAAAAGTCAAAATGAAAAACTTGGAAGAAACATGTTCATATTTCTCCAGATTCTCGCTCCTCTGAACTGGATCGCCTGTCCCGCTCATTAGACACAGATCTTTCTTTATCCCGCGTGCGGCTAGTGTGCGGAGAAGTTGACCTCTCTGCGCTGTTCCACTCTGCATAGTCTGCTGCTCCCTCTTTCCACTTCTCCTGGGACACAGAGCGCTCCCTTTCTCTTGTATGAGATGAGCGGTCTCTTGAAGATCTGTCACACATTTACAGTACAAACTTGGCAAATAAATATATTAACCAGGGGTGTCAAATTATCGCGTTAATTGCGATTAATTAATTACAGTCATATTTAGCGCGTTATGTTTTTTAATCGCGTTAATCTCATTTTTAATCTCTAACTTTAGTGTTTCTGTATGCGAGTTGCTTTATTATAAAACCTGTTTTTATGTGTTGTTGGGACAACAACAACACAAACACACACACACAAAACACATTTATACATTTTTTTTTTATTTCGGTAATTCCACTCATTGCCGGAAACCCGCACAAAACGTGCGCAGTAACAGCGATGTAAACGTCATGTTAACGTTGGCGGCGTCAGTCGGACAGTGGACGCGGTCGAAGAGCCAGTAGAACAGAGTCAGCAGTGCACAGGTAAAAACGCATTCGTGTCTTGGAAATTATTCTCCCGACGTGAAATATAAAAGAAAATAACAAATATAATATCGCCTACAACTTAAATGTCACTGGTGAAAACAACCTGCATAGACTCATGATGTCTGCACTACTGTCCTATAGTGACCTGCCACATGAGGGGACACACACACACAAACACACACAAACACAAACAAACACACACCTTCATCATAGTCATTAACCTCAGAACGCGCGGACCACGTTTCCTTCCGTAGTTAATGCGCGGACACCGACGTGCTCCCGTGAGCCGCGTGTGGACCGTGTTTTCTCGCGTACGCTGCGTAAACTGCGCTTCCTCCTGTGCGCCTCTAAACCAGAACTAACACCAAGACTAAAACCAGGACTAAACCAGTCCAGGACTAAACCAGAACTAAAACCAGGTCTAAACCAGGTCTAAACCAGGTCTAAACCAGGACTAAACCAGGACTAAAACCAGGTCTAAACCAGGACTAAACCAGAACTAACACCAGGACTAAACTAGGACTAAAGCAGGTCTAAACCAGGACTAAAACAAGGACTAAAACCAGTGATCGCATATATAAAGCATTTCTCTATTAATAATATTTTTAATATGGTTAAGGAAAGACTGGACTTTTTATTGTCTTTAAGTAGACAAAAGTTATTATGTTCAGATTTCCTCGTCTTTGCTACTTTACAGCAAACAGTTTCTTATTCATGGAGACTTGGGCTCAACAGCCAATTTGGAGAGATTTGTTAAACAATAAATGACTTTATAAAGTCACTTTTTTTAATCTATATCAGTCTTTTGATCTGCCACAATAATGTAATAATGAATTTAAATGAAAATACCTCAAATTGAAGGCTTTTCTCAGCAATTTTTAGGTGAGATTAAAATTAGATTAATTAGATTAATTAATTACAGATCATAATTAATTAATCTCTCTATTTTTTTAATCGCATGACAGCACTAATATTAACAGTAACAGGTTAAAACAAGTAAACTGGACTATCTTCAAAATATTTAATTTAGTTGTAAGGCAACTACACAATGAAATATTACACTCTTTTACCGGTTTGTAATAATTATTTTAAACCTATTTCAGAGCAGTAATGTTATGAGAGTTAAGTTTTCTTTTTAGTGGCAGTGACAGGTACATCCTGAATGAATGGACCAGAATAAAATATTTTGCATCACTTTCAATACTGCTTTGTCTCATTACCTCTTTCTCTTGTGCTTATGAGAGTGTGAATGTGAGCGATGCCTGTCCTTGTGTCGATGTCTCCGTTCTCTGTCCCGATCTCCACCTTTTTCCCTGGAACGGGAAGAGCGGTGACGCCGGGAATGATGAGAGGATGAACTGCTTCCATCTCTATTTACAAACAAACGATGTGGCAATTTAGCAATGCTTAAAGTGATTCAAAACCTTTACAAACATTCAAATAATAATGAATTGGACTTATATAAACACATAAAAAACTGTCATCTGGACACTTATAAAAACAATAATTTCCAATAATCATTCACTTCAATCCATCAGTGATACTTCTGTAGTCACAGCTGCCCTGGAGCGCACTCATGGGCAAGGCAGCCAATCTGCGCCATCAGTCTCCCGACCAACAGCAGCACTCTCACCATTTTCATATTAGACAAGGTGGGTGGTGTGAAAAACATGATGAAGCAACCAGGCAAAAGTTGAGTGTGGAGCTGTGCTTATCCCATTAGTCATCCTTTTTAAAATTTAAATTTACACACTGAACTCGCTAGACACACAAGCCTGTGCTGAATCAAAGTTACACGTCACATTACACAAAATTGCTGAGTCTTTTAACCAGCGTTCATCTTACCTGTACCGGTCTCCACTTCTAGATCTTGACCTGAAATGAAGCCAGTGTTAGTTTGTTGCTGGTACAAAATGTGTGCAAATGATAACTGTATGTGAACATCTTTGTACCTCCTTCGCTCCCTTTCTCTTTCTCTCTCTCGCTCTCTTTCTCGTTCTCTTTCCCATTCACGCTCACGCTCCATCTCCCACTGTCGTTCTCTTTCTTCCTTTTCTCTGTCCTCACGTCTTTTTATTCGCATCCTTTCTTGCTTTTCTGCAACAGCTTTCTGTCAAAAAAAGTATTGCATGAGAAAAGGTTAAACGAACATTTTAAAATGCTGTCAGTCAACACTGTTCAATTTAAAATCTGAGAATTGTGTTACCCTCAGCTTGTCCAGTTTCTCACGTATTTCAATAAAACCCAAATGCAGTTTGCCACCGAAGTGGTCAGCCAAGCGACGATCATTGTCATGAAGACCCAGATAGGCAGAACAGACTTCACAGACTCGTAGTTTTTGTTGTTGAAAGCTTGAGGCGGGCATTGAATTTCTGTAGACATCCTGCAAAATAAATATTCAAACTATTAACTGCAGAGTTGTCAGAATTAAAATGCCTCAAGTTCTATAATGGATAAATCAAATCACTAACCTCTGCCTCTTTTTTTAAGATTCGGGTTTTCTCCACTTTTTCCAACAGCTGTTGGGCCTCGTCTACATTCCCCTCTCCTCCCAACTGCTCCGCTTTGGCCAAGAGCTTTCCAATCTCTTCATTCAGCTCATGGACACGTTCAGCCTGATAAAAGGAAACAATTTGTGTACACAGTAGATTAGTAAAGCAAAGAGCATTATTGTACAACTGAAAAGTAAGCTCATCACCTTAGCAGCTACTTCAGCACTGATTTCATCTTGGGTCTCAGCTAGTCGTTTTTTGGCCATCTCAGTCCTTCGGTCACAGTCATTAATGAAAGACTGAAGGTGCTCAGCGGCCTGGAGACACACAGAAATAGAAGAAGTCAGAATGACTGTTGAATGAAAACATGGGCAAAATACTTATGATGGATGAAATAAACTTACATCCAGCTCAAAAAAGTATTCCTCCTTCTTAGCAGCAATTTCATAATCTGCTCTTAGAGCCAGATCATGGACTTTCATACACTCTCCCAGATCCATTCTCTGGGGAAAAAGAAAATCAACCAATTACAGAATATAAACATAACATTAATTGAATCAATTAATATAAAATAAAACTCACTGTGCCCGACAGGATGTCATGGGGACATGAGTCTAAAAGGTGGCTTTTGCAGACTCGATCATCCGTGAATTTTATTCTCTGTCTCATTGTGTCTCCTTTTAAATGAATGGAAAGAATTAATGCATAATTAGAAATCAACAAGAGTCTAGACAAATACATAAAACTTAAGTAAATAAGGCTCCACATCACCCACAGAAGAAGACAACTTGCCAGTTACTAACAAATAAGAGTAACATCGGTAGGCTGTATTATCTGGTCATTTAGGTAAACTGTTGACCGTATCGGTACAACATATGTTACACAAAAGTAATAATAATAAGTGATCAAGTGCAACTCTGCCATCTGACAACAGGTAATAGGGCTGCACAATTAATCGCTATCGAATCGAAATCGCAACTTGCGTTGATGCAATTATTAAATGCAAAGGCTGCAATTATGTAGATGATAGAATATTCTCTGCAAAAGAATCCTACTTTTATACTTTTATCGCAAATCCAGTCGCAATCGGAATACTTGTCAGAATAAACCCAAACAAGTATGTTAGCTAACGGGCTACAGGCGAGTTTGAAGATTGCTAATCTGTACGATAGACTCCTGTTCAGAGAAAGGCCAGCATCAAGACACTAAACCATGGCCTAGGTAAGACTTCTTACCGTCTCTTCCCGTCCCCATGAGCTGGTCCAGCATGGCTCGCATCTGAGCATGGGCCGACATGTTTCCGTATTAGCGCCGTGAGTCACCCTCACTCAGCTCTCTCCACATGTAAGTGTGTATCCGGAGGTCTTTTGGCGTCTTTCACCGCCGCTCTGCTTCACTTTAGCAAACAAGACAAGCACCCAAGTCCGTCTGCGTTGCTGTGTGTCACATTTGAATGTAGTAGTGTTTTGCAGCCCCTTACAGAGCTAACTCAGAGCCATGAGCTAACAGAGCTAAATGTCACTTGTGGCGGCGGCGCTGCTGTTTAGCCTGGCTAATCAAGTGAAGTCTGTTTAAAACTGCTCCCAGCTCGCAGGTCTGACACCATTAACCCAACCTCAAAGCGCATTAGGTTACAAAAACTCAGGTCGGTGGTAAATAAAATCTCAACACAGTAGAATTTAAGTTATTTGTAGCATGTTAGCATAAAGTTCAATCAGCGTCCTCTCTTCCGCCTTCCCCAGCGGTGCGCGCGCGACACCGGACTGTGAGCGCGCACCCGTGACCACAGGTCTGGTTCACACCACGAGAGTAGCAGGCAGAATACTGGTGCTTCATATTATCCTTGGGCATCTATGGGTATGGGCATGACAAGTGCAAGGAAAACACATTTAATGACTTCTCGACTGGACTACACTTGCCATGTTGCCAAATACCAATGAGAGAGATGACCATGTCATCCAATACTTGCACTATGTATTGTTTTGATTGGGGGTCCGCCTCATCTGTGGAGATGCCACAGTATGACATTCAATAGCTCTACATTACATTTATTCCATTACAGGTGGTTTTATAGCTCAGAAATACCCCAAAAGCACGCATTTTTCTGACTGTGAGTGGGGTTGCCTTTTCATAGATCTGATCTGTTACTTGGTCTGATTTGGGCTCCATGAATATAGAAATCCCATACTGTGAAGCATTTCAGACACAGCAATAACATCCCCATGGAGAAAAGCATTTGATGGACCGTCCATCAGGAAAGTTACACAATGCACCTTTAATTACCATTTGTTTTATGTTTACAATTTCCAGTAACCTATCAACCAGTATTCTTTCGTTTTGTCTAAATCTCCCTTCTCATCCCATCAAATCTTTATTGCAGAGTTGAGTTTTATTTATTGATCAAACACCTGCTGAATGAGGGAGGGCAGCATTAAAATACACCCATCGATACAAGACCCTCCCACATTCGTGTCAAGAAAAAATGGCGTCGAGAATACTGCGGGTCCCTGTACTCAGGATTTTTAACCAAAATTCAGGCAGGCTGGCTCGTAATGGCGTGAAAACACCAAACATATCGAGGGGAACGCAAAGCCGAACTGCAGTGTCAACATCATCGGGTGGTATCCTTCCCAAACCGGAAAAAGTAAGCATTTATTTCAGTCCGAGCGAACCCCAAACCCTAAAGGCAAACACACATGGGCGGGGTTGCTTATTTGACGTTGATTTTGGCCAATAGAAAGACAAAAATGCTACCGAGTGGGTTTATCTGCCAATTGTTTTGCGTTAGTGTACAGTTTCAGGAAGCAGAATGAACCACCTCTTTTATGTTATAATTCACCACTGTTGTCCATCGTTTATAGTGTTTCCTATAGGTTTATAATAAGACTGTGGTGGCACAAGTGATCCATATCTACATCATTTTATTTAATACGGTATTTTTGTATATAAATGTCTCTTATTGCCGCTACTGAACAAAACCACCGATAGAAATGGTTACTTCTATACGTTTATGATATCTATAAGCATAACCACTTTAGTCTATTAGCCTAATATTGGGAAACACTGCGTACAGTAACGTGTCCAATCCAATACACATTTACTTTAAGAAACCTGACCTCTCTGAAGTTCATCTGTTCCAGGGTGTGTAGGCAAGGGCCAGGCCAGCATTGCTCAATCTAACAATACAACACACCTCAGCGTAAAGTACTCTGCTCTCATTGTTTTGTGTTGCACCTTTTTGTGGCCTGATGACTATCCAGAAATGAAATACACGGAGCATTTGACATATTGCATGTAAAGGTCATTATTATTATTATAACTCTGTGTTTTCAGACACCCTTCGGTCTTATCCGAATGACGGCAGTGGTGGTGCCTTTCCTGTATGTGGGAACTCTGATAAGCAAGAACTTTGCTGCTCTTCTGGAGGAACATGACATATTTGTCCCTGAAGATGATGACGATGATGACTAAACCTGGATAGCAAATGGTACAAGAAATGTCTGTGCACAGCCCGGTTTAGTGCAGAATAAGAATGCTGTTTTTTACATTACTGCTGGTGGTATTGATACATAATGACATGTCCTTTATTTATGTTCACAGGTCCTTTGCATTATTGACTGAAACCAGCCTACACAATGCAAGACAGGACTAAATGCATCCCCCTACCTCTAGTCATCTGTCCTTCGCGCTACTGCATCATACTTTAAATTAACTTACAATGGAATACGTGATCATCAAAAGATATGCATATCGCTGTAATGTACTGTATTTGATTATGTTGTTTGCATGTGTTTGTCTCTGTCAACTCAATAAATGAGTTGCCTCAAACATTCAAATATGTTTATTCTTTGGTCGCTTGTACATTTCAAGGATGTCTGGTGATGTGCAAACATATTTAATTAAGTTTTTTGTTCTTCCTCGTACAATGCAGCATTTGCAAGTTTTATTTGTGTTGTGAGAGAGTTTTTCTCCAGTTGGTTGCGGCCTTGTGTGGTGGTCATCTGTGCATAAAGGCCCTTATAGCGCTCATAAGCATCATCTTTTTCCTAGAAATGAAGATGCAATATGTTTTGAACAGGATGCACAAAACATCATGTGAGATAAACAGAAAACATTGGTACCTTTGTAAGAGATTGGACTTCACTTTGTAAGCAGCTGATTTCTCGTCTCAGACACAGCACTTCATTTTCTTTAGCTTTTAGAAGAATCTAAGTTTGAACACGTGTCTTTTGATTAGTGTAACACTAGGTGGCAGTCTTACTGCACAGTGATACACAACAGACAAGAACCAACATGCACAAACACGAAAGGAGTGTTCATAATTATTACCTCTATTTGTGGACATTTTTCACTGTTGCCAACAGGCTGCTTGTCTGACTTCTGGCCTGTAATGAAGCAACGCATCCGGCTAATCTCTTCAGCCAGCCTGGCTCTTAAGTCCTATAAAGACATATTTATTGTTTAATGCACATTTTACTGCTAGTGAAGTGTGTGAATTAAAAGTCAGAACCTGGTTCTCTCTTCGTAGTTGCTCAAGGTCCCTCTCCATGCGTTTTAGATCGGTGTCTCTGCTTTTGCCATTGATTTCTGAACGGTTCAGCTCCAGGCACTTTTGGGAATATTGCTCAGACAGTGCATCCAACTCACTGTTTAATGCATAGAGTTGTGACCTAATACACAGAAATGAGAATATTATGAAGAAGTTATAATAAAATGTGCATATTCTGTTCTTTTCACTGTCTGCCTTACACTTTCTGCATTGACTCCACAGCTCCTCCTCTTAAGCCCTGGGCCTTTGTCACTTGCTCCATTTCTCCCAAGTGTGTTGCTTTTAATTTCTCCACAGCTAAAAAGATTTTATTGGGTACAGATAAATTAAAGCTGAATGACCTAATATTGTGTTTGTGTGTCTGTATAAAGGGTTGTTCAAATTATCTGGTAAAGTTGGTAATAGTAGTTAAAAAAAAGCATGTGTTCTGTGTTATGAGGCTATATCAGTGTCAATAACATTTTGACCCAGTAGATAAACTACACCTTTAGCAGCTGCCTGAGTTTCTTCTTCAAGCATTTTGTCCCTCTGCTCCTTCAACTCTCTTATCTCCTGGTCATGTCTCTCTTGTAGCTCTTGTAGTTCCTTCTGATGAGCCTTTACCATGGCTTCCAGTTTGGCCCTACAAGGGGCTCCGGGCCCACAAGGACTGTCTACTTCTATTTCCAAGGTGGAACGTTCCTGTTTAATATTTTCCACCTGCTTTCGAAGAGAGATGGCCTTCAAGGGAAAAAAAACAAGTCATTGGTATTTAGAATGATAAAAGTAATTTACATCAAAAGTGTTACGCTCACCTCCTTTTGAAGAACCTCCGCTGTGCTCGTCTGACTGTTTTGAGCCCCATTAGTCAGTGAAGAAGTGTTTGAGACATAGTTATTTGTTGTTTCTGCAGCAGAGACAGTTTCAACAGGCTCTTCATGGGTAAACTGAAGAGTCTGGGAGTCACTGGGAGAGTCAGGTGATTGTTGTGAATTCGAATGCAAGGTCCCATTTCCAATAAGAGACTGTGCAGTCATGTCCCGAAATGATAGCCTTTCAAATTCTGACCATTTCCTGTTGACCTCTGTGTCAATCGTATCAATTACAGGTATAGGTACACTCCCCTTTTTCAGCTCCATGGAGTCCCACCTGCTGCACATTTCATTAAAGGAAAGTCCCTCCTCAAACCACTTGTTCCTCTCCTCCAATCGTTTGGCTTGTTCCCGATCCCAGCCCTCTCCCTCTTCTCTTTGGGACAGGTCCTGGTGGGAGTGCACTGCAGCAGGTTCACGTCTGGACTCCTTCCCCGTGAACTGAGCAGAGGGTTGGCATGGCGACCGTCGCTGGGAGAGAGGGTCCTCTTTCTTGCTGCCGGACTCTGATTGGCTGATTCAAAATGAGGAAATGAGAGAAGGATAGTGTTACACATCAGAAGAAATATGATAGAGTGAGTTCACTACAAAAGGACCACCCAGCCACATTGCCTGCATCTCTTCAAGGTGCTCAGGAATGCAATGATAATTATAATATGTTAAAGGTATACTGGGCAAATATTTATTTTATAATTTATAGGCTAAAATTTGCTCAATGGCTATTTAGTATCATTTGCATGTCCTATAACATACATTGTGTTACAATGATTAAAAGGTGCATTGTGTAACTTATCTTGTAGAGGGTCCGCCACCTACTTTTCTCCATGGAGGTGTTATTGCTTTGTCTGAAATGTTTGATAGTATGGCATTAAACCTTTCCAAACCATCCCAAGTTACTGGTCAGATCTGTGGAGAGGTCAGTTAGAATGCCTGTTTTTCTAGGTATTTTTGAGCAATAAAAACACCTATAATTGAATAATAGCAAGATATACCTGTTTAATGTCATATTGTGGAACATTTAAAGCAAAGTAATGATATAAAGAAACAAGATGGTGACAGACCCCCAACCAAAAAGTTATGGTGCACCTTTTAATGCATCCATTAAACACAAGCTCTTGCTCAATATTAAATCATACTCACTGTGTCTTGTTCTGGATGGCCTGCTTTAGTAACTTAACCCAGTTCCGTCGTATCCTAGAGGTCATAGCGGAGAGAGTGAACACTGCTTTCTTTGTCTGGAGGAGATCAAAAGACAGAGCCAAGATATTCACACTGTTAAACAGGAAGCAGCCACACATGTAATTGATGTGGAAACAGAGGTAGTGTTTGAGTGGCCATCTGCCTTGTGTGCAAAACAAAAGAGCCGAGAAATACATACTTGCAATTGGAACCCATAGTTTTTGTCCACATCACAGTCTGACACATCCAAGCAAGATCTGAAGTCAATCTCTCCCTCTGGATCATCAGACTTGATTAAATCAAACATGAATGAATAAACTTGTTGTTGAAATGTAGATTAGCTTTTCTAATATTAAAAATGTATTACCTCCTCAGCTTCAGAATCTCTGTAGTACCTCACAGAAGATTTCCCTAAAACAAACCAGTGTTTCCTCCACTACAAAAAAAAAAGTTTTGTTTTACCAAAAAATTTAAATCAGCTGGATGGATTTAATTTAAGCTATATGTGCAAAATGTTCAAGCATATTCTGCACATATTAGATGCATGGGGTGATTGTGCATGTAAGCTTACCTTTCCATGCTCATCAAGAATGGATATCCACCCCTTTAGGTAAAAACGATCTGAAAGAAGAAAATGAAAAGCCTACGTGAAGCTTGTTGTGGTGTAACTGTTCAGCATCAAAACGGAAACAAATCATCAGCATGTCTGTCTAGTCTAGAAAGAGGAAGCATTAAATATTAAAAAAGTGACGTAGATGAGGAAGTCAAGTATGCGTTTTTCAAAGTGATAAGAAGAAGAAAAAAGGAAGCACCTCAGTTAAGGTCAAACACATGACACTCACCAGCACAACATTATCCAGGGCAAATGTCAGAAATAAAAATGTTCATTATATAATTATTGTCACATAAAAATATTTAAATAGGTACATTGTGGTATTGTCTTTATAAACTTTGCACAATAGTTATGCTGTTGCGTGGAAAGTTTTATTACATCCCTAAATGTTAGGTTGGCTCAGCAGTTTAGCCATGATTCTGGCCGCTGAGACTGCAAGATGCCTGGGAAAAAATCCTCCTTGCACCTATTCATAGAGAAGATGAATTGAATGAACATGGCCTAAAACAGACTGCCAACTAATGGCTTTCAGTACATTAACTTCAGTGCATGTGTGAATTTCAGTGAACTACTTTATGGTGATATTATGAGTGTCCCATTTTGCTCCAAATATACACCACTTGTACAGAGGCTCACCTGTGTCTGTGTCTGCTCAGGAGCTGCACGCTCTCTTGCCTTTGAGGATCTGTGTTTCCCATTGAGGTTGTCTGAACTCTTGACAAAAACAATATCTTACATGAAAAACATTATCTTATGTAAAAAACGTGATCTTACATGAAGAATATTATCTTACATGAAAAACATTATCTTACATGAAAAACACCATCTTTTTACCATTTTATCACATAGAATAGCCTATGTAACATTGTCATTGATGCGTCTTACCTGTGAGTGGACTGATGCCACTGATTGTCTCCGAGACGCTCCATTTTCATAGTCCCTGCATTTTTCTCGCCTGTCTCTTCCTCTCTCTCGTACTTGTCCCCTGTCATCTGTTTCATCCATGTACCTGTGTACCATGAATACAGATGGATGAGGAAATATCAGAAACTAAAAATATCAAACACATAAAAAAGATCTTATTTTCATGAGATAGAGTTTACCTCTCACTCCTGCTTCTTTGATTTCTGCATGGACTGGGGCTCTGGTTTCTCTTTCTAAGTCCGACATATTCCTCTTCAGATTCCAAGTAAATCTTTGGAATATCAGCCAGTTCGATGTAGTCATCAAGGGTCATTCCCACCTCACAGAGAAATAACATTTTCAACATGGATACCAGTAATTATTATACACTGTTCCATTTGCAGCTATGTACCTCTTCCACCACCTCTGATGTCTTCTTGGGTTCAGAAATCAGTAGGGCGTCCATTCCTCGCCTGCTGCTACTCCGGCTCCTGTCACCATAAGCCAGATTCACTTCCGGGGCATCAGTAACATGTGAGACAGGCTCATGTCCCAGCATGTGAGCGTCTACATTACGCATTGATGTGGAGGAGCCACGAGACATGGGGTTACTGAGTAAAGAGTGCGAGGAGCCCTGCCATGACCCCTGTGAGGCGCTGAGCCTGCTGTCTCTGGACCCATTCTCCTTTTGGGGGGTGTGACTGTGAGTCCCAAAGCTGTTCCTGGAAGGAGACACTTCTCTGCTGTTTCGTGCGTGAGTGTGCACAGCACTGTTGGCTACTGTCCTGTTTGATGAATGAGAGCCTTCATAGGACCTGAGTTGATTTGGAGAAGTTCGATGGGAGATGGACTCAAGGTTCTTGTACAGTTTCTCAGAGTCTAAACTGTGTTTGTGTGAAGACTGTGAAGGAGTCCTGGATCCTCGGCTGCTCCGGTTCGGTGCATCATAGTCACAGTTTTGTTCTTGATAGTTTGCTGTCCGATTGTGTGATGGAGTGGCAGACTGAGATCCAGATGGTCTTCTGCGTGAAGGACTGGAGCAGCGTGAAGAATGCCTGGAGGGAGCATGGGATGGAAGCTGTGATGGGACACGGGACCGTGACTGTCCCCTTGAGAGGGAACTCCCTCTTTGGTATCCTGCAGAAGATTCACTTAATTTGTGCCGGTCTGGGCTCACAGAGTTATGACGCGAGGGAGACGCTGTCTGTGAATCAGCCCCTCTTCTGAAATTTGAGTGATATGTGTACCTTTGAGGAGACTCACTTCTCCAGCTGTCCTGCATAAATGTTACAGAGTTCCTTCTTTGAGAGGGCATTCCTAGGTTAACAGTCCTGAAGGGAACACAGGCTTTGGGCTCTGGGACATAGTTACTAGGCAGAGGATGTCCTCTCTCAAAGTAACGGTATCGTTTTTTAGCACCTTCCTCAGTCTGACTGTTCTCTTTTCTGTCTGGAGAGAAGAAGCCACTCTCTCTTTCACGATTTCCAGTAGACTCTTACAAAAGCACATTCAGTCAATTAAAAACAGAACATTATATTTTCTTTACTTAAAGAAATATTTAATTAATATAATTAAAACATTTCTAACCTGATGGTCGTCGAGACCTGTCTCTTCCTCTTCTCTCATCCATCCAGGGGCTGTCAATGCTACGATGGGGGGAGGGGTCAAATCTGGTCATATCAGTGCTCCTCTCTGAGCTCCGAGATTTGCTCCTAAGAGAACTGTCCCAAGAGCCTGGAGACCTACTGACCAGCATACAGTACGTACAAATCATTCAATATTGGTAAGTTCTAACCACCAAAGATCAATATTAGAGCACAATGAAATAAATTATATTTAGTTCAACTACTGAATGTGTCAATGTGTTAAAAGGCCCATATTAGGCATTTCTCTGATCTATGTTGTATAATGTTGTTTCCTCTTCAGAAACATACCTTGAGCTGTGTTCTGTTTCACTCACACATGTTTAACACACACACCTTGCAGTTCTTCTCTCAAACTGAAAACACTCTGTTCCACTTTGTGATGTCATGTGGTAATGCAGGAGGTGCTCCACTATGTTTTTAAACTCCATACATGTTCACTGGAAGCATTTGGATCATTTCAGTCCTGGATTTGCCAATCTGAACTAAAGGTAAAAAATAGCAGCAAACTTGAAAACTACTGCTTCATGACATCACACGGTGGAACAGAGCATTTAAAGCTTTAGAGATGTAAACAGACATATTTTTGATGAGGTAACAAAATTATAACATGTCTTAAAAAGAGTAAATTCTGCATAATATAGGACCTTTAAAGGATAAAGGATAATAGATTAGCATCAACAAACCCACCATATCTATGATAAGATAAACACTTTTAACTAAGGCTTTACAGTGTCGTTCACAGATGACATAATGAACAAAGTCTTTCTAAGTAATTTGTCTGAGACGCGTTAGGAGAAGAATAACAGTAGCGCCTACAGTCACCTGGGTTGTATGTCAGTATCACAGATATTAAGTTCCCACTCAGGACTCAGGCTGTGGCCCAAGCTCCACTCATAGGTCCAAACGTCATCACTGCTTGCACTGGTCACCTCAGAAAGGTCACATTCATCATCATCATCATCATCATCATCACTGGCATCCTGGTTCAAAATACAGACAGAAAAATAAGTTGGGTTGTACATACGCTCTTATTAGGAAATTGATTTAAGCCATACAATACATAGACTTAGATAATATATTTTGAGGTGTTGATTTATAGATATGATTTAATATTAACTAGAGATATACCGACATTTGCGCTTTTTAGCAAATTGGCCTTAAATCTCCAGCACAGACTGATATTTTGTTTTGTCTGACCTGCTGCCTAAAGAGTCCACACAAAACTTTATTTGAACACTTTAATGTAAATAGAAAACTACTCAAAACGTGACTACACTTCTCTCTTGAAGATTTGTGGTAAAAAGGGACAGTAGATTAGATTAAATTAAGGCAAAATAATCAAAATCAGCCCTATATATACTGGCAGATCTTATCGACCATTGTTTTGATATTAACCACATGCAGTGAATGACTTTACCTTTAGGGATGCAATAATATAGATTATGCTGGTAACAGACTGAAACAACATAATCCATAGGTACAAGAAGAGAACAACAAAAGCACACTGGAACACATAATCAAAGCCACATTACACTGAAGATTGCACTTACCTCTTTCTAATGTTGAGGAACATCTTGACAAAGCTTTCTTCACCTGTTCCTTCCTTGGTTTGTCCTGTTCAGCTGGTGCTTCAAACTGCACAGGACGTAACTCAAGCTACACTCAGGTCACGCTCATCATTATTTCATTGCTCCAGTGCTTTTGCATTACCAGAACCGCCCACTCTGTTCTTTCCTCAAGTTTATCTGGAGCCCTCCTTCAGATCTCACTCTCGTTATACAGTGGATTACTAAATTGTGAATAATGACATAAAGATCTATGAACAACAATTACAATCTAAAATTATGTTGTCACGTTTGTTTGTTTTTTATATATTGATATTTCTGATAATGTTTTGGTTAAAAATATATTGGGCTTGTATTACTTGGGGGAATCAGATGCCTAATGTGTGAGGGGATGTTTTAAAGTGTCATCAGAGCATATCGCGTTACTCCGTATTCCCCAAGGACTGTAAGAAGCCTTCATTAATTTATAATGCTCAATAAAATGTAATTTCATTATTTTCCCACCCTCACTGCTATTCATTTGATTATTATTGTGTTAAATGCTCTAAGGCTTTGTTCGTAACATTTCAGATGTGAGGTCCAGCACCTGCTTGTCTCTGTGAATGTGTTATTGCTTTGCAGAATATTCCACAATACTCCATTCGTACAGGGAGCAGGATCACTGGCTTATCTCCATGCAAAGGGATGTGTTTTCAATGCCACAGTGTGGAGCATTGCAGTCAGAGAAAAATATCTCCATGGAGAAAAGCAAGTGGAATCCCCTTCACCAGAAAAGTTACATAGTGCACTTTAAATGTCAGACATACAATCACCTACTCTGACTGCATAAAATAATAATAGTCATATTGGCAAATGTCACTCTCATCTGCTCTTTTCACTAAAGCAGTGTGAAAATCTGTTCAGCTTGGATGCTTCCCTATTCCTAAAGAAAATTGTTTATCTTCTCCCCATACTTAGAATTTCCGTAAATGAAAATAAGGCACTAACCAGAGGTATCTCCTCCCGTGCAGCTTCTTTGGCAGCGCTGATGTTCAGGTGCATGTGGTCGGGCCGTAGACAGGTCTCGCACCGAGAGGGGTCAAAGGTGTTGGGCTGGAAACCGCGGCAGTAATAGTCTAAGGTAGGGGGCGCCATTTGAACATCTTGGACTTGAATAGCTGCTTGTGTCTCCTACAATTTTGATTCAACAAAATAATACATAATTAATTTTAATATTTAACAAAATAAAAACTAAAATAGATGAAAAAAACTCCCATGCTCCATCCTTCTCTCCACACAAAACAACACATAAACTACTAGGCAATCAAACCACAAAAATCACTCAAGTCTAATCTCGCCAAAATGTTCAAGAAAAACATCCACATCTACTCAAAATAAAATAAAACTATTTAATCAAATACATTTAAATTATGTAACTGTTGAGAGGCTTGAAATCGCCAGTGCATTGTTTCTAAAATTAGAGCACTCTGAGTCATGGATTCATGTCACTTTAAAGTTCAGGTCCCTCTCCTCAAGTGTCTCAGTGAAACACACACCTCTCCATTTATGGGATAGTTTTACAGCTCCAAGAAGAAAACCACCACGTTAAGGATAACCTTTACACACCAAGAAACGTGTGACGCCGAGTATCTGTGTCAAAGATCAAATAGTTCAACATGCAGCAGGCGATTTTACTGTACACCTACCTTCTATCAAAGGCCAGTTTTCCTTTTGTAGTCAATTTATTTCCAAGGGAGTTTGTTATGGGGAGCTCATTGTCCTAAATAGAATGGCTGGAGATGTCCAAATGATCGGACTGTCTACAGAGACCGGGGTCTTTCACTGGAAAAAAAAACATTCATTGGTTCTCACATAGAGCCAATATGGTGACAGAGCCCTATCAAATATCATTGTCTTTAGAAAGGGAAAGGTGGTGCTGAGTCCTTTTGACAGGTGTCTTATGGGCAGGGCTGGGCTACTACACAGATGGTGACTGAGAGGAGCGGTCTGACCACAGCACAGGGATTTGAATAGGCCTGTTACGATAACGAATTTTGAAGTGAGATATATTGTTGAAATGACTATAGATGAACCATGAAGCAGGATTATCCCCAAAAATGATTCTCTATGTACAGTATTGTTCAATATTATGAACAGCAGTAAATAAATGACAGAATGCAGCTCTTTGAGTTGTTAGTTTGTGCCTATAATGACTCATAGAAGTTCATAATTCAACCTTATACAGCTCAAATCTCCATCATAGTATAGAAAAATAACCATAAATTGTTCACTAGTACAAAGATCCCTACCATAAATATTGACCCTCAAAAATGATTGTTCCATCTAAGATAAATTGAATGATAAGTCGATATAGTAATTATCGTGACTGGCCAAGATCTGAATGTAAAAAAGTGAACTAAGGGGGAGATTTTTTGCATTTTTTAATGTAATGAGGTCATACTTGAGCTGAAGAGGTAGAATAAGTCATGCCTATCGCTAATTACTGGCTCATTCTGCTATTCATTTATTGCAGCTCAGGTCTTTTAATGCTGGTTTACTCAGACTATCCGGCTTTGTGTCAGTAGCATGAAGTAGTTTCAATATTATAGTTTATCGCAATTTCTCTCTATTAAAATATATATTTTTCTGTATATAAAATGTAGGAAGTATTAAGATAAAAACAACATTGAATGAGATGGTGTGTCCAAACTTTTGATTAGTAGCATATAAAGAAACTAGCCAGGTGGCACCACCTTGTGCCCTCGCTCAATTTCATTTCTCTCCAGTGACTAGGTCAGGAATCTGAATACACTAGACGATTCACAAAAACAATGATTCCAGAGATCGAGGATTTAAAGCCAGAATAACGAGAATGTTGAAATTAATGGAGTACGGATTCACATTTTAGTTGATAGTGGGGCTACTCTATCAGCATTTAACAATGAGAATGTGTGCAGTCCAACAAATGAGTATGTAGCTACAATGGGAGTTGCAGGAGTGCTGCTCTATGAACCGGTGTCAGAAACATCCCTACACTGAAATTTCAAAATGGCATCTTATTTTTTGCTAGTAACACTTTACACATTAGTATTTAGATCTGATTTTACTGCCACTGAATCACTGAAATTGTTTATGGTATACTTCACTTCTGTCCACCTCCAATATTTCAAAGGGTCTGTAGGCTAGACAGTTAGTAGATTTTATTTTGGGATTTATGTCTAAAGCTTGTGTTGATTGCTTTGTTGGACATCTTGAACACTTTCACTGGATCCTTAAACTCAAGAGTATAATTACAGTCATAGTGGACACAATTACAATTAAGGCAAGATATTCTTGTGCTGTGTGCCACATACACACACTAAAGCTGCTTAAACTGCTCTCACATTCAAAAATAAAACCTGTATCCTTAGCAACGCAGATAGAAAAAGTTAAGACACAAAAAAACGTCTGAACTAACTGTTAGAAAATAGCTGACTTTATTGACCCAGCCCATCTAACTCTGATCGTACCGTTTGCACAGACAAACATTGATCCTTTCTACTCCATCTGAACCCTGTGACCAGTTCGAAACCACACTTGTTTAGGGGCCCGTATTACGCTACTTTCAGATCAATGTTATAATGTTGTTTCCTCATCAAAAACATACCTGGAGTTTTGTTTTGTTTCATTCACACATGTTTAATCTACAAATCCTGCATATTTAAGCTGAGTTCTTCTCTCAAACCTCTTGTGATGTCATGTGGTAATACACAAAGTGCTCCTCTGTGTTTTTAAACTCCACACATCTTCACTAGAACCATTTGGATCATTTCAGACCTGGACTTGCCAGTCTCTGCTGAACAAAAGATAAAAGGTAGCTGTTAACTTGAAAACTACCACTATGACATCACAAGGAGCATCTTGAGCTTTGAAGATATAGACAGACTAATAATAAAGGGTTACTTAAACACATTGTAACACAGCTAAAATCTTACAAGAATCAATTTTGTGTAATATTGGACCATTAAAGATCATTTAGTGAACTATAAAAGCATTGAGTGTGAGTGCTTGCCCACCCCTCCCCCTGCACTCACGGGTCCACTTTTCTAAAAACACATTGACCTGGATCTGCTGTCAAAGAGGCAGCCACTGCAGAGCTCCCATGACAGAGTCGTCTAAAGGACAACTGGGACTTCAGGAAATAGCCTCTCTTGTCATAAGCTTATCACACTGAAAACACATAGGGGAAAATAATGATGATGCTTAGAGAGGTGGTTTCTATAATAGGATCTTCTCATGCCATTAAAAGTTTAAGATAGAACAGTTCTGAATTGGACATGGATTAGTAGATATACACAGAGTGAATCTTGGAACCTGGCCTAATATTATGGCCAGACCAATCACAGGTCATGTTGTTATATAAAACTAATTTCTATAGGAGCCAACTGCCACTGTCAACTGAGTCTATTGCATCCATAGACTGTACATATCAATGGACATAGCCTACCTGCTAGTCGCTGCGTCAGCATCAGACCATCGTCCCATGCTGGTCTTCTGAGGAACCCTGACCACTGCAGAACATAAACACAACAATACCATTTTTTGTCATCTATTATAGGTTTGTAAAGTCTATACAATAATAGTCATAGTATAGTACTATAGTATCACATTAGACATACTGAACGCCAACACTTTAGGCTCTGGCCTTTATCCATCACTCTGCAGTGTTGGTTCCAGCCCACTCTTTCATATTGCATACCCACTTTACTGCCACTGACCCACATGCATCCACTCTGCTCAGAGCACGAGCCACCACCTCCACAATCCAACTGACACTTGTTGTCTCATTATATCACATAAATAAGGTGTGTTAAAAATAAACTGTGTGGTCATAGAGATGGTAGATTTCAGAGAGCAGAAATAGGCAAATCAGGTTTCCTTGGAAACTAACAAGTTGCTTCAAAAACCTTTTAAAAGTCTGAAACAAGACACAAAAGTGCCAACATTGCATGTCTACAACATTTACATTTGAAAATTAAGAATTTTTCCAGAGTGTTGGTTTGCATTGTTGGTTTTGCTTAAATGTTTGTCAGAAAAACAAGAATCTCAATCAATAGTATCTCAACAACATGTTCATCCAGCAATTTGAGCTCCTTAGAAAGAGTTAAATTAACTGGGTTAACTATGGATTTGCATGAAGTTGGGTAAAAAAAAAGTCCTAAAAAAACTTTCCTTGTAGCACAAAACAAAACCTAAAAATGCTGAAAGACTGATGCTTTAAAATCTCAGAACTAAACAATAGGCCATTCTGTAAACAGAAGCATAATCAGAGCTCTCCCTCTCTCTCTTACAGATACAGTCTGTGTGTGTTTGTGCGTCTCCCACTCACACAGAGCGGTTCCCCGCTGCACTATGGACACAGCTCACTGTCGAGATCAGGGCAATGCTCTACGATGCATTTCATAAGAGCACATTTGGAAGACTTTTGAATGAATGAAAATAATGAATAATCCAAAGTGAAGAGATGAAATTTGCAAAACTCTTTTATTTTGGAGGATGTTACAGTTTACAGGAGGCAGCTGATACTAAAGCAGGTGAGTCCTGATTTTTTTTGTGTTCTCTAACACCCACTATTCATGCTCATAATTTTTTTATGTAAAATGTATTTTTGTTCCTTAAAACATTATAAAACAATACACATGTGTTTGTTCCTACTATATTGTTATTATATTATATACTATACTGCTACTTATTACTACATTATTTATACAGTATATACACAAAAAAGTAATTAAAATACTTTTAAAGTGACAGGTGTTTAGCAGACTTAAGCAAGTTTGAAGGTTAGAATACACCCCCTCCCCCCTGTGGTTAATTAGTCCTCTGGACTTTTGGATTGATTTTCAGCACTGGACAGCTCCTGTGAAGCCCATTCAAATGAACCTACGTCATGGCAGCCATAATGTTCAAACTACAACTGTCATAACATCAGCTCACACTGTCTGAACTATTGATCTATACAGTAATCAGTGTTTCACTGATGATACTAGGACAGATTTTAATGAGGCTAAATACAATATTTATAGCTGTATGATATTTATGGTAAACAAATTCTGTATTGTAAAATATAATCATATTTAATTAACTAAAAACACCATCAGTTATATCTAAACTGAACCACTTGGTGAATTATACCTATTTTTGCAGTATGTAGGTTTGAGATGCTGCATACTCCTCTGGGATGTGGGTTTGTTTCACAGAAGGAACTTTTTTGTTAAGATAGGCAGATAGCAAGTTCTCCATCTAATAATAACTCTGCTGCACAAAGTAGCCTATAGAGTCGAGATTATATTGTGTGATGCCTTGGTCTGAGTACAAATCCTTCACCCTTGAGTAAATGTCATTACATGGTCCACTTGTGATGTCATAATCTCTTTATAATAATCTGCATTTATTCTAAGTGTCTAACATGGGTTCTGAACATATATTTACAGGTTACATTTATTTACTCCATATTTTGTGTGTTTGTAATCATTTTAGTTTTTATTCTACTTTTGTGTTTTGTATTCTTGTCTAGAGCAGAATGAGTATCTGTACTGAAGGTCTAAAGTCTAAAGCCACCTTCATATTGTTGTTAGTATAGAGGGATTAAAGGGCATTGTAATCTTGTCTCTATCAGGGGCTCCTTTCGACATTTCTCTGCATGGGATTATTTTCTGTACTTCTCTGACGCACTGGGACACATTGGTTTCCCCTTTGGCCTATTGGATAATACCTCCTGGTTTGTGAAAAATACCTGAATCAGCAGGTTTAAGCCTATGACAGATGACAATGTGACTGGATTATTCTTGGTTCTTGTTAGAAGAGAAAGCAGAGTTATACCACTCTTGAAAGCCAAAAGAAGGTTAATTTTTGTCATCTGGACAAAGTCTTTAATACGAATACATTTTGCCACTCATTCAAGTAGCTTCTACAGTTGAATGAACTATGGATGTATCTGGAAAACTGAAAGATCACACAGACAATACAACTGACATACACTCACCATTCACACACAGCAGGCATTAAAGCCATTGTGTTGCTTCTTTCTCGTGCTTCTTCTGAAAACAATTAACATAATATTATAATATCAAGACTTTGATGACAGAGTTCTCCAGCTTTAGTCTTTTATGATGTCACCATGAGTTTGACCTGGGTGACCACACAGGCTAAAATCTAAAGTAAGAAAAGCCCATTGGTCCTACAGCTGGGCAGCTCTTATGGTAATGTATGGGATGTAAAATTCACCCTTTTTAAAGATTTTCTGGTAGAAAATGGCTCTTTGCTAGTCAATCAGTGGTGACTTTATCTGTCCTTGGTGTAACAGGAAGGGAGCGTCACATCATCTCTGTGTGCGTGTGGGTGCTGACTTGTAGGAAACTTTTTTGTTACTCTAAAGTGCAGTTGTCAAACACGGTCCATCAATGCACTACATGTCACGTCAGCTATTGAGTGAATTGCATGCATAAAGTAAACACAGATGCCCTTTGCATAGCGTGTGGTGGCCCTGCAAAGGTTATGTAACAAAATGCTTTTTAGTTCTCATGGTTGGCAGCTTGCTGACATAAGCCATGCAAAATCACCCTCCAAGCTTGTCACCAGGCCAAATAACAGATCAATTGTTCCTAACAGTAGATAACCACTGATTCATTTCTTTTTAGACCTCTGCCCTGCCCCTGCCTGTCTGGTTTTTCAGAGGTCCTCTTCATCACACAAAAGTGTTTTGACGAATAATGACACAATCGATGACGTAAAATGTCTACAATATATTCATTCATATTTGTTTTCCTTCATTTCAGAAAATGTAACATCTTGAAGCCCTCTTTCATGAAAACAGTCCTCACTGAGCCCTTGCTGCCTCTGAGTCCAGCTCCAGTTCTTTCATGGTTGGAACTGTCCGGCTCATGATCACTGGTGCCATGGGAGCGGTGCGGGTCAACAGGTACTATTGCAAACTCAAACTGAATTAGTAACATTGCATGCTTTTGGGTTAAATAGACATTTAAATGTTTTACAGATACAGCATTGTAGCCACAGATGAAGACGCTGTACAGATTTCGACCCTGGGGCTTTACAATGGCCACAGTCCTGTGACTCAGCACACACTGACAGAGGGCTGTGTGGCTGCTGTGGATGGGGAGGATGGAGGCGACTGTTCAGACACTGAAGAGCCCCGTGGCGCTCTGTCTCTTAGGGTACCAAATGAGCCAGTGTCCCACAGCTGTCGGGGCTCCCCCTCATGTCGCCTGGGCCTGGATCTCAGCACCGGACGCCTCCGCAGCAGATTTGTGAAGAAAAATGGACAGTGCAACGTGGTGTTTAACAACATGGAAGACAAGCCCAGACGATACTTGGCAGACATTTTCACCACATGTGTGGACATACGCTGGCGATACCTGCTGCTCATCTTCACCACCACCTTCCTCTTGTCATGGCTGCTGTTCGGGCTGGTCTTCTGGGGTGTGTCCTTGGCTCATGGGGACTTTGACCTTCACCTCCCACTGAAGGACGGGGACAGTTCGGAGCAGGTGCAGCAAGAGTGGAGGCCATGTATCCTCCACATACAGGGCTTTGTTGGGGCTTTCCTTTTCTCCATTGAGACCCAGACCACTATTGGCTACGGTTTCCGCTGTGTGACTGAGGAGTGCCCCATCGCTGTAGTGACTGTTGTAATTCAGTCCATTATAGGCTGTATTATAGACTCCTTTATGATAGGCACCATCATGGCCAAAATGGTGCGGCCTAAGAAGCGAGCACAGACCTTGCTATTCTCACATCATGCTGTGATTGCTCTGAGGGATGGTAAATTCTGCCTCATGTGGCGTTTGGGAAACATGAGAAAGAGCCACATCGTGGAGGCTCATGTCCGAGCACAGCTCATCAGGCCCCACGTCACCGCAGAGGGGGAGTACCTCCCACTGGAGCAAACAGACATTGATGTAGGATATGATGAAGGGCTTGATCGATTGTTTCTAGTTTCACCTCTGGTGGTGGTCCATGAAATCAACAAGAGTAGTCCTTTGTACAATTTTAGCTGTTCTGATCTGCAGAAGCAGGACTTTGAGATTGTGGTCATTCTGGAGGGCATGGTGGAGGCCACAGCTATGACCACTCAAGCCCGAAGCTCCTATTTGGCCAAAGAGATCCTGTGGGGTCATCGATTTGAGCCTGTGGTCTTTGAGAAAGGTGACCGCTATCACGTGGACTACTCTCGCTTTCACAAGACGTATGAAGTGCCCTCTACGCCCCAATGCAGTGCTAGGGAGCTGAGCCGGAGAAGAGGCCGGGCCAGCCAGTCTTCCTCCTCCTCTTCCAGCTGCTCACACACACATTCACCTTTTGCCCCAAAGGCAGCGCGCCGCCTGCTGGGCACGCACTCCCCCAGCGCCTTCTGCTATGAGAACGAGGTGGCTCTGTGCTCTGGGGACGATGACGAGGATCCAGATGTAAAAGAGAGAGGAATCCTGAGAGACAAGCTCCGGCCGGTCTGTAAGGATACAGTACTGCAGCAGCAGACAGTGGAGATGCTGTGCATGCTGGACTCAGATAATCAGATGAGTATCGGCCGACTGCAGCCCACTCTGCCTTTATACATTAGCAGAGAGTCTGGAGTTTAAGTCAATCAATGGCTATGCACAGGAAATCCTGTTTTCCCTCTTTTTGCCTGAGTTCAGCCAGCACAGTATTGAACGTGTGTAAAAATAAAACAGACAACAGCTGTCAGAGATTTCTCTGTAGACCAAAACTCAACTTTTTTCATCTTATCTTGAGGTTTATTTGAATAAGCAGTCTTTTCAGTTCATCTATTTTATTTATGTAAATGCAACCTATTATTTTTATTCAACAATCTGTAAAAGTAATTAAATTAAGTTCTATATACAACTTATGCAAAGGTTCTCTTATTGCAGTGAACAAAGCCACACTGAGAAGTAGCTCTTGTATAAAGGACTTTAATCCAAACATCAATGTTTATTCAGATTGTGATTTTATATGCACAAAGACACTAATAAAAACTTAAAGTATGAAATGAAAGCTGTGTTGTTGTTACAGAAGTATTATAGTTGTATATTGTCCTTCGATTAGTCATTCAGTTATAATAAAGCAAGAGAAATCATTGCCTTGGTACCCTATGGGAAAAGTGAATCAAATTCTACTCAAAAACATAGTTTAATTCTGCATAAATACTACGGTGCAGTATTTTTAGGGCAAATATTCATTTTCAAAGAAAGAATATTTTTTATTATTATTTAAATGGCATTTAGTTAATCAGGACAGTCCCTCTGAGATTAAGAACCTCATAGCAGTCTTGCCCCTAAAGGGCATTCAGCCAAGAACAACACATATATCTTTAGTATGCCAATTTAAACCCTTTAATCAGTAAATTTCCAGTCTGTTTTTACATTATTTTAGACATTTTCTATTGTGAGACTCACCATAGAATTGCTATAGAATCCACTATCTCTCTAGTTGAATTAAACTTTACTTAGCTCTTCATGTTTGTCATGTAGGCTTCTACTATGGTACAAGCGCCCTCGTGTGGTCAGGCTGAAAAACTACAACCCAGTGTAGTTGGGTTACTGAGGTACTGAGTTTGTTCTAGAGGTGTCTTTGGACCTTCCAGCAATTCACAGAATTACTCTAATGGTACTAATGTCGACATTGATTTACCCAGTCTACAAATAACATTTGAAATCTGGAAAATGTACAAAAAAGATTTTTTAAAGAAAAAAGCAGAAAGGTCTATAGCTACTGTACAAATAAACTGGGCACCAGCAGCTCTGGAGGCAATTTTCCACAAAGTTGACTGTTCAGTTCTGGGTTGGCACATTTGATATTATATTCTGTATTGCCTGCTATGTCTTTAGCCACCTTGGCTAAATGTGTGATTGAATTAATTATAGGAATAAAGACAAGGGCTAAGCAATTAAATTAATTAATTCGATTTTTCAGGCCTGTTTAACATTCCCATTTTTGTTACAAATCTTTATTAATTATACTAGTCAGAATCTGATCTGCTAATCAGAAATGCGTTCAAATACCAGCGCCCTCTTAAGCTTTATGATGCTGCTTAATTTAGTAAGTGGTCACACCCCCTGTCATCGAGCACATGAGGCCGAGCAGCTGGCTGACCCCCCTGACCTCAGTTAAGGCTGCTAATGGGCTGCTAAGGATGGAGGCTAATAAGGTGCTGTGTGTACTTCCCTTCATGTGCTACTGTGCTTTTAAGTCTATGTGCTGGGGCCCGGGGCCGTGCGAGCAGAGCTTGGGACAGTGGTGTGGCTCAGCGGGGGACAGTGGTTAGGCACAGGGGGGCTGTGACTCCATAATGAGGGTGTTGTGTCGCTGTGGAGATGTGGAGCGTCTCACTGAACGGACAGTGGGGCATTGTGTGGCACAAGTTAGAGACAGAGCAGAGGAGGATTTATGGACCACGCCTGGGAAGCACCACGAGCCAAATCATCCTTGGACATTCTGCTCATACGTTTATGTCTTTGTACAGATTGAATAAGAAAAACAAAACAATCTATCCTATACCAGACTTTCAGTTTGAGAGACCAGCGTTCACTTCACAGATTTACAAGCGTGATATGAACAGCAAAGTAAGACTCAGGGAAGCTTACACAATGGTGTTTTAGCCCAATAATGTTTCTATATCCAGTCTTTTTCTTTTATTCCTAAAACTAAAATATCAGAACACAACTCTAGTTAGTTGCACGGTGAGCCATTGTTATCTAACTTTAAACTAGGACTGCATAATGTATTGCAAAACCCCCCCCAAAAAAACATGTGAATGAAAGAAAGCAAAAAATCTGGTATATTTCTGATTTATCTGGTATATTGCTGATTTTATCAGCTCTTTAACCAGCAAATTGTTGGTAAGTAAATATAAATGATAAATGAACAATATTGTTCAATATTGTTGAGCTGCAATAAATAAATAGCAGAATGCCACACTTAAGTTATTTGTTTATAATGTTAGTTCATAATTCAACATTCTTCAGCTCAAATCTTATCATATTGCAGAAAAAATAACCAAAAATATCCCAATAAGATAAATATTGATCCCCAAAATATGTATTAAATCTTTTATATATTATTATATAAATAATATATTATATAGATCTAATGTGACTCCTGACTCTCTGCACAAAATCCTGCACTGTCCTCACAATAAAGCAACTTTAGCCAAAAATGCAATTACGTAGTTTTTTTTTTTTTTTATCTGATGGCCTTCCTGCCACCTGACTCCACATCCAGTCTTGGGGCAGATAGCTTGTGACCCCTGACGCTGGGTAAAAACTAGAGCATGACACAAATGAAGAGTTAAAAGTAAAACTGCACCAAACAACTTTTGAATTAGAATCCAGAAGTCACATGCACTAAAATTCAGCCTAACACATTGCATTAAATCTTATCCCTGGTTACATTTACACTTTCACACGCACTTGGTTATATTCCTTTTTATTCTCTAAAGCTGTGCACACACACCAGATAAAATTTTAGTCTAAATTGAGACTAAACCTGGAACTATACTAGTATTAGACTAGCAAACTTTATTGATCCATATGGGAAATTATATAGTAGCTCTGACATCACAATAAATATAATAACAAAGAGAAACAATATAAATGGTAATAATAGATTCTAAATAAGTAGCAAAAATATCAAGAGAGTGGTGTCAAATAAGGCATAATTGCGGAAAAAAATAAAAATATAGAAATCTAATAAATGTATCTCGTCTATATACAAGAGGCCGTAAGGACAGTGCAAAGATGAACTAGTGAGTGACAGGATACAGGGTGATCTGTTACATAAAAGTGAGTAGTTGTACAGTTGTATGGAGTATGGTATAAATCTAGTCTTGTATCTGGAGCCTGTTTGACTTGGACTAAAACAAGATGAGAACAGGACAAAACCATCACATCAAAACTGGGATTAAACATGATCAAAACAGGACCCAGGATGCCTTGCTGTGCCTAATCAGTTTAGCTCTTTGTTATTGTGAGAGTGTGTCCAAATAGATTGATGTAATTCTTCCATATTATATTATCTATAATGTAATCTAATGAACTGTCTTATCAATATTCCTATTTCAATTCATATTTTATGCTCAATAGATTTTCAAATATATACAACTTTATGAATCTATTATTGGACTGACATTACAAACATTTACAGTAGGAATGTAACAATAACCAAAATATCGTGAGATTGTCGTAATTGTGGTCACAATGTATATAGAATTATAAGATTTTTGTATTTAAATGTATTGATTTATTGCAGCAACAGCTAAAAAAAATGGAGGAAACTACACAGACTGTGATCTTTTGTTCCATTTCAATGCAGAAAACATGAAGAAATAACAGTTATAAATAATTCTTCAGACTGTAACACTAATATATTCCCAAAGGCTTGTCAAGGCTTTTAAAAAAAAGAAAAAGAGGCATTTCTTCAATTCTGTTAGCATCTCCACAATATCACAGTAATATTGGATTGTGAAATGAATATTGGAATTGTATCATACCGTGTGATTTATTTACCATTACATGCCTAATTTATAGTCATAACTTTTGTTTTTGTTTTACATGAACTTGATCTGTGTAACCAAAACTGAAACTATTTACTCACAATATTCGACTAAGCTACAGATTTTAGTATGGGAGAATGAAACATGGGCATGAAGTTATAAATCAGAATATTTCTCACTCTCCTCTGCCCAAATCTCATCCATCTTTGTGTCTTGCCTTTTATCTCCATGTCTGCGCAGTCAACAACAGCCTCTTTCATGTAACCATCTCGTCCTCTGGCCCTCAGGCTGGCTCCGTCACTCGCCTCTCTCCTTCACACGCACTAATTAAATGTTCTCCACAAAACTCATGATTGCAGACTTTCTCTTGCTTTCTCTGGGCCGCCCTTCCTGCTGAATACAAAACGTAATGTTGAAACTGTGATTGTCCCTGGTGGAATTTCAAAGATTTTAATCAAGGCGACAATGTGTTTGTTTTCCGGGAATATGACTTTATTTATTTGTGGTTTCACATCAGTTTGAATCAGATAAATACAAAGCAGAGATTGTGAAATAAGATAAGTCACAGGGTTTTGTATATTTGCATTACTGAAGCTTCTCTATTACAAATGACTAAGAAAAGGCTGTTTTACTTTAGTATTTCTTAGGTGAAAGGTGCATTGTGTAACTTTTATGGTGAAGGGTCTATCATCAGATTTTTTTCCATGAAGATTTTATTGCTTTGCCTGAAATGTTCCACAGTAGCATTAAACTTATTTATCTTGCATTTATTCAATTACAGGTATCTTTATTCCTTAAAAAAAACAAGAGCAGGGTCCGTTTTTTGGTCTCCATGCATAGATACGTTTGATGCAATACTGTGGAGCATTCTGGACAAAGCAACATCTCCATGGAGACAAGAAAGTAATGGACTCTCCACCAGAAAAGTTACGCAGTGCACCTTTAACTTTACATTTTCATTTTTGTGAAAATAATAGGCCACGTTGTTACTATTGTAGTGGTATCAGTGGTTAGTGGTGGGCCTAAATTGTTAATTAACTTAACTCAAGTGATTCTTCTTTTATTAGTATAGGTGATTTTTATTTTCATACGAGCTGGTTTGACAAATGTGATAAACAGGTGTAAAAAACTCCACAAGGAAGAAGCTTAAGAAAAGAAAAACAAAATATTTAAGAAAACAGATTTACAATGCAGACAAACATTACAGAAATCTCTTACAATGCCACGGTGTTTATTAAATATGATGTAGAAAGAGAGACTGAATTAGACAACATGGTTTATAACTGCTGCCACTTCTGTACAAAAGCTATTCCCAGTACAGTTTTCTACTGGGGCTAGTATTACATGAAGTACTATTACTTCAGATATTGCCATAGTGTCTAAAATGTAACTCTTTGATACAAGTTATGATTATTTTTATGAGCGTGAGATTATTGTCAGTTTGCCAATATTTTGGACAGATATTTGCACTTTTTAGACCACAGGTTATCGGCCTCAAATCTCCAATATCGCCAATATTTTGTTTAGCCAACCAGCTCCCTATATGCATTAACAACATATACATAAACCCCTCGCCCTCGCAGTTTTGCTGTTTTTTTTTTCCTCCCCTAAAATTATTATTATGCTAAAAAAGAAAAAAAAAACAAAAAACTGATGCATAAGTATGTCTGAACACTTATGTCCAAAGAGGGTAGTACAAACACCATCCAATGTATAAAAAAACAAGGTGGTGGTGAGTTTGTATTAAATAAAAATTGTATTATTTGGGAAAAATTACAAAAATCAGCCCTACATATCTGCCTAAAAACATCGGCGGAGGTCATCGGTCATCGTCTCCTCTGGATCTTAAATAATCAGTATCTGCATTGGCCTTGGAAAAACCCATATCAGTCCTCTCCCAGATGATGACTGTGACCACACCATCTCTATATTAGTGAACTGTAAATCTAATTCCAATTGGTCATACAGAGTAAAACATAGTCCCTTCAGAATCTTACAGGAGTAAACGGTTTGTCCCTCAGAGCGCCGCGGGGGCCACAAATTCAAGTGTATCTAACAGGCGACATATATGCATGACTAAACAGCCTGCTGACATGTGTGACCCAGGACACACATCGTCATCGACTCATCATGTGAATGCTGCTATTGTTTCTGTCTCAGCATCTTCATCACCAGCGTCACCGTCACCTCTCTGAGTCAGACGCACGAGGCCTTAAAGGTGCACTGCGTAACTTTCTGGTAGAGGGTCCGTCACCTGCTTGTCTTCATGGAAACATTTTTGCTTTGTCTACAGTGTCCAACAGTATGGCATTACTAAGGATGTAACGATATCCAAATCTCACTATACGATATTTTCACGATATGCATCTCATGGTATGATATTTATTGCAATATTTGTAGAGGCTAACAAAACTGTGAATATGCTACTTACTTTAAAAAAAAAATCTGTTAATAATGCTACTGTTGTAATATGAAGAATTAAGACTTTAAAATGTTATTAATATTAAGCCTCCACTGACAACACCAAAGGATCATGGTCTATGTAGTTCCCTCTGTTTTTTGTTTTTTTTTAGCTATTGCTGCACCATTACAATGAATTTAAATAAAGAGACTTGTAGTTTGATATATTGTGACGGTACACGGTATTTTTGTGAGACTTTTGATGATACAGCATCACAGTATTTTGATTATTGTTACATCCCTAGGCATTATACTTATCTATTTACATTGAGAGGAGCCAGAAATACCTCCTGGCCAAGTTACAGGTCAAATCTGTGGAGAGGTGAGCTCACTCGCTGTAGGAATGCATGCTTTTTGTCATATTTTTGAGCAGTTAAACCTCAGTAATTGAATAAACAACATAGATGAGTTTGATGACATATTGTGAAATCTTTCAGGCAAAGCAATGATATGTCCATGAAGACAAGCAGGTGGTGAACCCTTCACCAGAAAAGTTACACAGATAACCTTTAAGTGTCACTTTTGCCCTTTAAAATTTCATCAACTACATTTTTGACGAAGTACAACTCTGAAAAATATTGACTTGTTTTGCTCGCCTATGGGCTGAGACAGAGGCACTGGGATGCGGAGACAGCAAAGTGACGAACAATAGACTATTCATGATGCCCTGAGATGCAACGATGATCCTGCTCTGCCCTCAGCCCCCGCTTCAGCCTCCACAGCTGCACAAGAATGTGGTCCAACAAGTCCCCCCCCCCCCCTCCATCACCGCCAGCTCTGCCCTCCCTCTCCCCAGCCGCCTCCATCGCTACCACCGCCACCAGCTCACCGACGCAGCCCGCTATCCCTGCCCAAGCCCCCATCCCGAAATAAAAAAGACCACGAGAAAAGGCCAGTAAACCGAGAAGGGGGGAAAGTCTGTGGAGCGTGGACAAAGAGAGGATTCATAGTGCGTTTGAAATGAGAAAAAAGAGGGGCACCCATTTAAAAGTGCTGCAGCTGCGCTAATTCACTGCCTCAAAATGGGCAAAAAGAGTGACAAGGGTCAGATAGCAGAATCATTTTTTATTCACCAAACATCATCGCGTCAGGAGGACACTAGGAAGGATATAGGAGATAACAGAGGGGACACCTGCCTCTTTTAGGCCTCTCTAAAGCACTTCCTGGTCCCAGACTGACATTTGTGTTTCCAAATGTTCTGTTTCGAAAGTCTAAACAAGAGTAACTTTGTAATGTTTTCAACCATGTTCCAACAAACCAACCCACAATAGTTCAGTACTGATAAGGCCATGTACAGTACAAAAAATATCACTACAAATACAAGTTAGGTTTGATTTTCTTCAAGTATTTTTGTTTAGATGGAAACAACAACAACAAAATGTGAAGAGAAGACCCAATAATAGGTAACAGGTGAAGCTGATGTGTGTAGTTCTCAGTTAAAGGGCCCATACGCTATACTCTGATCTATGTTATAATGTTGTTTCCTCACCAAAAGCATTCATTCATCTCACGTCATGTCATGTGGTAATACAGGAAGTGCTCCACTGTGTTTTTAAACTCTGTACACCTTCACTAGAATCATTTGGATGATTTTAGTCCTGGATTTGCCAATCTCTACTGAACAAAAGGTAAAAGCTTGCTGCTAACTTGACAACTAAAGCTTTGTGTTGTCACAAGGTGGAATAGAGCATCTTGAATTTTGGAGATCTAGACAGACTAATAACTAATAAAGGATTACTCAAACATGTGTGAATGAAGCAAAACACAACTCCAGGTGTTTTTTTGATGAGGTAACATTATAACATGGTTTAAGGCTCACAAAAGTCAATTTTGTGTAATTTCAAAGTCCTAGTGCACAAGATGGCACACACCAATGGATTTATAAACCGTAAACTCTACCCTCAAGAGCACCATAAAGTCACAGTCCATTATTGTCTAATACAAGTGCATGGTCATCCAAACTGTCTGGGTCCTTCGTCTAATAACTCCAGTGTCCTAATGGGTGAGCTATGTGGAAGTCCAAATAATCAAATCACATGAGCTTCAGTTTTATTGATAGTCTAGCTTCTGCGCTGGAAATCCCCAGAGGCTGCACAAATGCTTTTCCATTCACATCCAAAGAGTTGGGGCAAATATGAATTACATATTGTATCACAGCAAAAAGGGAAATCTTAAAATGCTAAAAACAGTGGTGGAATGTAACAGTAAAAGTAGTAAAGTACTGTACTTAAGTAAAAATTGTAGGTATCTGTACTTTACTTAGTGGTACATAGTAGATTTTAAAGAGGATACTTTTTACTCTTACTTCACTACATTTGAGAGCAGGTATCTGTACTTTCAACTCCACTACATTTTTGGACAGGACTGAAAAGCAAAGTAAAAGCATTCAGTATGACCAATTCAGTTAGTTCTGTTGAAACAATTCATCATAAATCTTTATCAACATTGCCACATTTGAAGCCATACAAGATCTCAACAGTGAAACATGACTTTTTACTCCTTAAGTACTTTAATACTTTTACTTAAAGGTGCATTACGTAACTGTCACATGAGTTATTGCTTTGTCTGGAATGTTTCACAGTATGGTATTAAACCTTTCTATCTTCATGAAGACCAAACTAGACCAAGTTACAAGTTACACTCGCAATCAGAACCCTTTTTTTCAAGGTGTTTTTGTGATATAAAACCACCTGTAATTAAACAGCTCTACCTCACATGTATTCATACTGTGGAATCAAGTACTTCTTCCACAACTGGGTAAAATTTAAGCAGCAACAGATTGGTTTAAACTTTGGGGTCAAATAATGCTAGAATACATCTTTTGTGACACACACTTTGATAGTCTTTTTGTGTAGTTTGTCGTCATTTGGAACAAGTGACGCCATTCATTTGACCCTCTGTGCCTATTGACATGAGAATGAATGCTTTCTATCAATTATACTGTTTAAATGCAGAATGTGACCTAGCATGTGAATATTTGACCGCTATGTGCATGCTTTCCCCTTATCTGCATCCTTCTCTCACTTCATCTCCTCTGCCCTTCTCATTCTCTCCATCATCGTCAGATTTCAGGAATTTCCCCTGGGAGCAGCTTGAGTAAAAAATGTGTTTTTCTCTTCTCGTTCCCTCCGTACATCCACTTCCTGACCTTATAGTTTACCAACAGAAATCTCACAAACACAGCTTGATTAGATTCTCGTGATTCTATTGGGAAAGAGGCAGCCCATGACTAAGTGTGCACCTGAAGCAACCCCCCCTCACCTCCCTGTCGCTGACCCTTGACCTTTCAGATCATGAGACCCCGGTGCTGGTCTCTGTCCTGAGGAGCTGGGAGGAAGCGGGCTGCGTTCTTGTGACACAGTGGTCTATGCGGCCATGGAGAGGCCCATTACTGCAGTCACATGGCAGGTTAGCACTGTGCTGATGTGACCATGTGAGCTCTATTTTCTAACGCTAAATGTGCAGCCCGAGGCCTGTCATACTTTCACACAGGACATACAAGAAGCACATATATTTATAACAGAACACCATGAAGACTCATCATTTTACATACACTTTAGATATACCAGATACTTATGAAAGTAAAGACAGACCCTAAATATATACCTGTTTAGACCCATGCAAGTTGAAAACCTAATTCATTTTTTTTATATATATATTTACATCTCTAATAATTTACTTAAATTATTTTCCATTTGTTGTTGTGCACTGGTTTAGAAGGAAAGCTTTGTTTGTCTTTGGTTGCATCTAATATATGAGATATTAATCCATATTTAAGAAATTATTCAAATTGATGAAAAAAATGCCATGGCTCTCTAAAAATAGAAATACTAAAATAATTCAGGCACTATTTTCAAATTTAAACCAAAACAAATGAATAATTTTTTTTTTAAAAACGCATAAAACTTCGACTTCAAGTTTAAACTTGACACGTCAAAAACTGCCCTGAGAAGGTTATAATTCCAGCAATAAACTGCGCTCCAAGGCCCATTATAAATGTGTAAAAAGTGACTAAATGAAAAAAAAATCTAAAATATTAAAATTGTTCATCTTAATTTTCCGTTAAACAAAAAATAGCCAAGGGCAATAGGCCCAAAAAAAAAAAAAAAAAAAAAAAAAAAAAAAAAAAACTGAAAATTTGAGTTGATAAATAAGAACCGCACAGTTCATAACTCCTAACTTTGACCAGATCTACATTAAACGTGTTCAAGTTTCTCATAGTCACTCATGATAAAGCAGATTAAATGCAGGCCTATTCTCGATTAGTGCGCGGGGGCCTATGTTTCTGTTATTTTACCGGCCATATGTATTAGTGTGTAGAAGGGAAATATGGCCTTAAAATACAATAGCATTTGTTTTAAGTTATTTACAAGTTTTAAATAAAAGTTCGACGCACCAAAACAACACTGAATAGGACTGTGGTGAGATTTTGGGTTATGCACAACTGTTCTGCGTAACTGACTATAACTTAAAAGTTAAAAAAGAAAAAAAAATGGCTGACTTTTATTGCCACAGCTAATAAATATACAAGCCTGGCGTGTTAAATGGTATTATTTAAATAATAAAAAAATAGAACGATTGTGTTCAACCACACGACTTTTACGCACCGCGCTAGCGCTCGGACTTAATATAGCTTAGGTCTAAATTATATTATATAAATGTACATTATATAGAACTTTTGCATTATTATTTGCGTGACCAAATGTCACGGTGTGGATTGTTTAAAATGTCCCTGAGAAACAACCTTATTTGCCCTTCGACATGAAAACTTTTCAGATTTTTTGACCTCTTAATAAAAACAACCACAACATTGCACAGATAAACAAAACATTGCACCAGAGGTCAATACAATTCAGAAAAGAGTAACTACTCCTTGGTGTCCGTGTGCGTAGCAACACCTTGCAGTGTTGGTCTTGCTGTGCGGGCTCCCTGGGGGGCCGTGCATATCCAGATGTCCCACTGCACTAACTGAACACTGTGCGTAAAACCGCAGCCTCCTCGAGTAAATGCGCACAACCACAAGGGCCAAGTGCAGACGCGCATTTTGGACAGTTTGATGCATCACACATATCCACACAAAGGCGGTTCCCTTTTAGCAGTAAACACTCACTTCCTTCAAGGCCTCGCGTGGGTCCTTTTGGGGTGATGGTTAAGCATGTCCACCGCTCCAAGTGTCCCCATTTCCAAAGCTCATCCCGGGTCTAAAGAAGAGAAGATGCGGAGAGATCCGTGTGTGTCCCGTCTGCAGGCCTTCAGCGTGAGTGCGACTAGTGTCTACGTTCGGACATAAGGGAAGAAGGACGCACACATCGCTCTCTGTTATCAATTTTTTCCATGTTTGCAGCACAAAACTGCTTTTTGTTCCTCATTTTTTTCATTTACGAGGGTTAATGGATAGAGGCTTGGGCGTTTGATCACATGGCTACAATTCACCTGAGATGCACACAAAGGGAGCAAAGAGAGCGCGGAGAGAGAGCTGCAACGCAGACACTGGACACATTGTTGTGTCCGGTTGCGCTTCAGATGCTGTAAAAGTCGATTCTCTTCTTTCAATCAGTCCATGCTTTACGGTGAGGTCTAATCATAGACCACGATGGTGTGCTTTTGCTTAAAAATAAAAACAAACTGTTTTTCTGCCACTTGTCAAGTGATAACGGCCTTTCTGCAAATGCGCAATGGCACATTTTGGTTACACCCAAAATACTTTCTCAAAATAACAGATATAAACTACCATTAAATGTAGCATATTTGCCATAAAAATGTATGGCATACAAAAAAATGAAGCTTAATGTGCCCTAATGGAACTTCTGATACGACGTTTAATTGAAGAGTCCAGCTCCTAAACACCAAACTGTAGATACAGTTATCCTTGTTCAGTTGTAAAATTAACAGCTACTTTGACTTTGATTTACTTGGAATTCATCTTTAACTCGACTTCTCTTACAGCAGTGGTAAACACATTGGCTGAGAAAAAAAAAACAAGAACTCATTCGTCAAGTTTCCTGACACACAGAGCAAGACTGCGCAAGGTGAAACTGATATTTGGATTTTGCAAATTTTACTAATCGGCCCATAAAGTTGTTGTGGTTTCAGACCAAAGTTAATGTTTCTAATAGGCCTGCAGAAAAAGGCCATCACATGGATTGTTTTAATTGCTGTAATATTTACGCTCATTAAACTATTATCTGTGAACTGAGATTTGAGAGTCAGATACAACATTATAACAGAAACTGATAAGGAGTTGGGAGGTTCACGGTTATTCAAAGTGTTGAAGTTTACAATTGCGCATTGGCTTTTTGAGGAAGGCAGCCACGCCGTGCAATAACTCTAGTCATGATTGTTTATTTGTTTCATGTCAACGCGTCCAACAAAGCAGGCCTTTTGCTGCCTGTAAATGGACGCTCTGTGGAGCAAGCAAAGCCGCTGCAATGTAAAATCTCACCTCTTCTACTTGGAAATGTCCCACTGATGGACGGAGTCACATTAACGGGCGAATCAGAGAGCCCAGGCATAATTACTGGACCAATGAGAGAAGCGCACTAGACGAGTGGGCGGGGCTATCTGTGTATTGGAATGCTGTCTCTCTGGGAATGTTTTCCAGTTTTTTTTCCTGCCAGTGCGTTTCACAAGGCGCTCTTTAAGCTCCGCTGTCGCCACACAGAGCAGCCATTCATCGGCACCACAGTCAGCCACACACTCCCATGTCGAACCACTGGACAGCTCAACTGGTAAGTTATGTAATTTTAAATACTAATTTTACAGATTAAAATAAAATATTTCGCTTAAGTCTTATGTAGATCGTCACAAGTTTTTATAATTTGCCAACTTAGTTTATGTATCTTAAATTAAAATAATTTATGTTTTTAATTTAAATACCACCATATCATAATAACTGAACATAGAGTTGAAAAAAGTAGTTTTGTTTTGTTTGTTTTTGATTTTTTCAATTTATCATGTTTTTTTCCTGATAGGAATAAATCGTAAAGACGCTTCTGAGCCGCGGATTTGGATACTTTACGCACGGCCATGGAGTTGGTAAAGGAGCAGTGACCACTCGCTTGAAAGACGACAGTAAACCTAATACAGCTGAAAGACGTTGTTTCAACTTAATTTGTTGTTAAAGACAAGATTGAGTAAGAATGTCCGGTGAGGAGCATAGCCTGTCTGAGGCAGAATTGAGTCCCGGAGGGTCTGAAGATGCTCACTCGCTGTCGCCAGCGCACTGTGGAACGGTGGGCACCCAGGACTCGCCTCTGGGCGGACAGCAGCAGCTCACCACCCTCTGCGTGGCTGAAGATTCAGAGGACGGGGTCCAGTCCAGAGCCAAATCGGACGAAGAGGATGATCGCTTTCCCATTGGTATCAGGGAGGCAGTGAGCCAGGTGCTGGACGGTTACGACTGGACACTAGTGCCAATGCCCGTGCGCGTCAACAGTGGAAGCAAAGCTAAGCCGCACGTGAAAAGGCCGATGAACGCCTTTATGGTTTGGGCGCAGGCCGCGCGCAGAAAGTTAGCGGATCAGTATCCACACCTGCACAACGCCGAGCTGAGCAAGACACTGGGGAAACTGTGGAGGTTTGTACAGCCATTCTTTTATGAACTGCGCTACTGTTTATTTTAAGTTGTTGGACATATGCATGTTTAGAAAATAAACTAAACAACGTGTTTAAAAAACAAAGAAATATATAATAGTAGATGCTATAGGCTACCAATATCTAAATCTGTCCTTGTTTCCTGAAGGCTGCTAAACGAAAACGACAAGAGGCCATTCATCGAGGAGGCGGAGAGACTGCGGAAACAGCACAAGAAGGACTACCCTGAGTACAAGTACCAGCCCCGGAGACGCAAGAACGGCAAACTGACGCCTGTTAATGAGTCGGACAGCCAGGGGGAAGGGGAGGCCAGTCATTCCCAGTCCCACTACAAGACCCTGCACCTTGAGCATAACGGGGCCGCGTCTCCTCTGGGCGAACTGCACCATCACCACCATCATCACCACCACCATTCTGCAGGTATACATGTACTCAATATAAGACTCCAAAGCAGCAGGCAATATGTCAAAAATATGTCTATTTTATGAAGTGTTAAGATAATCTTATACATGGAAAATGAAATAAACCTTTATCTCTTCTCTTTAGGTCAAGGTCACAGTCCCCCGACACCTCCTACCACCCCAAAAACAGAGCTACAGTCCGGAAAGTTGTCCGATTCCAAACGTGAGGGTGGTGCAGGAGCATCAGGGGGGTCCAGGGGTGCACTGGGAGTGGGGGCTGATGGAGCGCCTAGTTCTACCTCATCTGGCGCAAAACCACACATCGACTTCGGCACGATGGACATTGGAGAAATCAGCCACGATGTTATGTCCAATATTGAACCTTTTGATGTGAATGAGTTTGACCAGTACCTGCCACCCAACGGTCACCCTCAGAGCAGCAGTGGCGCAGCTGCTGGTGGCCCCTCCACCTCCTCATATGCCTATGCTCTGGCCGCTGCAAGCGGGCACTCCGCTTGGCTGTCCAAGCAGCAGTCTCAGACCTCCCCATCACCCTCAGACCCTGCCAAGGCCCAGATCAAGAGCGAGTCTGCGTCTGGGAGCCACTACGCCGAAGCCTCGTCCTCCCCTTCCTCTGGCACCCATGTGACCTACACCCCCTTGAGCCTGCCCCATTACGGCTCCGCTTTCCCCTCGCTGGCCTCCAGGGCTCAGTTTGAATACGGGGAGCACCAGGGGCCCGGAGCCTACTACGCTCACTCCAGTCAGGCCCCAGGGCTGTACTCAGCCTTCTCCTACATGGGCCCCACACAGAGGCCCCTGTACACCACCATAGGAGACCCCGCCAGTGTGGCCCCTTCACACAGCCCTACACACTGGGAGCAGCCTGTTTACACTACACTTACAAGGCCTTAGAGTAGGAGCAGTAGAGCAGAGGGAATAATGGGAAGTGTGTGTGAGTGGATGAATGTATGTGTATGCAATTCTGTTCAATACTGGGTCATAGACTGTAGAACCTATGGACTGATGTGTCAATAACATTCGAGGGTAGAGTACTTCTGCCATCTGTTGATGTTTGTGAGCGTGTGCCTGTGCCATTTTGATGTTAAGAAATTTTTACTTTTTTAGCCAATACCATGCAAGCATTTATAAGACCTTACACGTTCTTAAAAACAGTACTCAGTGTGTACTCATATGTCACAGCAGCCAACAAGAGACTTCGTGAATCAAGTGGAATAGAGAAAGAGAAGATGCAACAAGTTGACTATGAGTTTTGACAGTCATTTGGTTTATAACAACATAATCAGATGTTATTAACCAAACTAAAGGAGATGTTTAATGTTATTGTGTTATTTTATATAAGTAGTAAGATTATTGTTGATGATATTTAGTGTGATTGATTTGACTCAACATCAAATGCACCACTGCTATGGGAAAAGTATGTTTCAAAAGCTCAAGATGGTTACGCTGACTGGCCAGATCTTTAACAGTGGTGACATGTTATTCTTCCTTCTTTGACTGTAGATAGTGTCTGTTTGTGTGTCCTTAATAACAACAACTTCACCGAAATAAATAAGCAATTTATGGGGAAAATAGGAAACCGAGAGGGAATGAAAGCTCTTAAAGATGTGTTTTAGCTTATGCTCAGTCTTGGACACTTACCTCAGTTTTACTTTGCTGGTGCCAATGTCAGGAAAGAAGTGTGCCCACCTGCATTCCTGATAATGAAGAAGGTTAAAAACATAAGTTAAATCTGTTACACATTTTTACGTTTTTTGTTTATTTCAGATTTTTCTAGTAACTGAAAAAGTGCAAAGTCTCAACAAAATCTTTTATAATAACCAACCAGCTCTGAGTCCTACTTAAGGATTAGGATCACATGTACTACCGCTCTGAGCTGCATGTAGGCCAAAAGCATGTCCTAACAGTGTTTTTTCTATACTGTGTCTAAACTGCCAGCTTCCTTTTCAGCAATGTGAATAATGGTCATTACCACAAGCTTCACAGTTATTTTGTGACGCATACTTTATACTGACCCTCTTACCATGTTACTTGTATGTAGGCAATGCCGTAATGTGTGTCAAACTTTTGCTTCTTCCATTTTGTATAAGCCTGGTTAGTTTTGTAAACATTCACTTGAGTATTTTTGCTTCCTTACCAGAAAAGCAATGTCAAAATTATATTGTTGTCATCTATTAAATCAATTTATTTATAAGATCTGCGTAAAGTGGTGATTTTTAATGATGCTGCTCTGAGATAACAGCATAAGTGTGAGGTCACGACAAATAGGGGAAACTTGTGCTGACGTGTGAACTGTAATAACAACACAACCACTACCTCACTAATCTAAGCTGTTTAGTGCATTTGTGTGTGTGGGAGGCTAAAATTGACTACTAATTCCCCACATTTAATCGGCTGGGGACTGCGTGTTACTGAGAAAGACAAAGAGAGCCATTCAGTGATGGAAGGAACAGGACGGCAGAGAGAAGGGTGGGTGTAAGCAGCCAGGGGCAAGGCCAATTTCAGCTCAGAAAGAAGTGTACACTGGGTTTTTCTACACTCACCTGAAGTAGAAGGGAAGAAGACATTAACTAAAATAATAATATGCTGATATTTAAATAATACATTAAAACCTCAACAGTAATTACACAATCTTTTTTTTTATTCATCAGATATGATGTGCATGTGAATATGTAATTCTTAATTGTTTTTTAAGTAGGGGAAATGTAAGGGAAATGTAATGTTTAGATCTGGTTTTGCTAATGTGTTGCTCACAAAGTTAAGTGTAAACATTACAATTAACCAACCACAAATGTTTAGAAATAACTTTATAACATTTGAAACCTTGTTAGCTCTGTTTGCAATTTAGTGGGACTGGCTTCCCAGTTGTGACAAGCTGTTTTCTGTATTTTCAATTTCATAATTTTGTAGACAACATATTGCCAACCCCAAGCAGGAATCCTGTCTCCTTGTGACACATAGTAACTTAAGTATTAGGTCATTTAAATATATTATGTTATATTTGTTTTTACCTTGATTGATGAAATTAATCTTCATAAGTTCACCCTTTACACAAAAGAATAAATTACTTATCTATGTTAATAAATATCAGCAAACCTGTCGTCTAGTGACACCTAGTGACTAGCCGGAGATTTACTTTATGTTTATTTACCTTGATTGGTTATGTATTGATTTAAATTTCGTTTTTATCCTACTGTTTTGATACTGAGAACGTTTTTTCTCAATTATGATTCATCATAAAAATGAAAAAGGCCAAAAACAAGTAACGTGCATGCGCATACTTACATGAGTTGATGCCTTTAGATTTGTGCCTAACTGTGAAGGGCCTGAAATAATGAAATAATGGGAATGTGAAACAACCGATAATGAACATTTCCAGAATTAGCTTCCAAGCTTCTGCAAGTGTGGTCTAGTCATGTTGTTTGCCGACGCTCCAGCAGGGGGCGCAAGAGTTCACATCCACGAAGAAGACACCAAGTCTGACGTCATCACCTGGGCGCCAAATCTGCAACAACAACACGCGAGAAATCTTGCACTTTTATCAGGTACAAATTAAACATATGCCGCCAATTTAATTGTGAAATAGATTTTAAAAGCTCTGTATATTTACTGATGTGTTTGTGTTGCACGCACAATACTTTAGTTTCGTTTAGTTTATTTGTTCTGATAGTTTTTAAAGCACGTTTTTCTGTATTTTGACTGAACAAATGACAACATATCCCCTTCTGTATTTTGGGAGAGATCAGATTAGTTAAAAGTATGAACATCTGGTTTTGGATAAATCCAGTGGGACAGGGGACACAGGGCTTAAAGCTGGGACTGTCCTGGGCCAGTAGGGACGTCTGGTAACCTTAGACTCAAAGCAGAATTACTCATTTCCACCTTCAGTCCCTGAACAGGTTGTCATAAATGGTGTACATGCCAGTAAACCACCACCATCCTTTAGCTTTTCGTTTGACGTTCAGGTTCTTTGTGCTGTTACTCATATATTGGCGTGGGTTGTTGTACAGAAGCAGAGATGGACCTCGGCCCATTTGAAGAAAACAACTCTGTCAGCTGCAGACTGTCCTCAGAGATCCCAAGTATGTGCCTGGAAGAGGACTGCTGTCTGGGCATCGATGAGGCTGGCAGAGGACCTGTTTTGGGTATGTCCCATTTACATTTTGGCCATGTCTCTATTCTCTTTCATTGCTGTCTTCTCGATTCCTCTGCTCCTCTCTCCTCGTGGTGTCTCCTCTGTGGCTGGTACGTCATCTCCCATTTGCTGCAGAATTGAAGAGAGGAATCAAGGAGAAGGAGGCGAGGAAAGAGAATTGAGACATGTTTTTTTATGTACATACACAAATATACAGCTAAACTGATTGTTGATATGACACAGGACCTATGGTATATGGGATTTGTTTCTGCCCAATTTCCAAAAAAGAAGACCTGAAGGATATGAAAGTAGCAGGTAATGTATTTGTTTGTTAGCATTGTTACCATTGTCTTTTAATTGACATGTTTCTGTCACTGATTAGATTCAAAGACCCTTACTGAAGCAGAAAGGGAAAATCTCTTTGAAAAATTGGATGAAGCCAAGAGTTTTATAGGCTGGGCTCTGCAGATCCTCTCTCCTAACACAATTTCTACCAGCATGTTACAAAGGTTTTAACGCAACTATAATATTTTTTTACACAGATTTTGCATTGATCTTTATTTACAACAATTGTACTCTGACTTTTTAGATCAAAATACAATCTGAATGCCCTTTCGCACGATACAGCTATTGGATTGGTTCAGTATGCCCTCGACTGTGGAGTACAAATCAAAGAGGTTGTTTTTAATTATTGAGCTTAAGAAGAAAGATTTTTTTTGTTTTAGATTCTTTCCTCACGTGGCCTTCTGCTTAGTTTATCTATTTGCTATTCCCCAGGTTTTTGTTGACACAGTGGGACCTGCAGATAAATATGAAGACAAGCTTTCTAAGCGGTTCCCTGGTATTACAGTTACAGTGAGACCCAAGGCTGACTCACTCTTTCCTGTTGTCAGTGCAGCCAGTATCTGTGCAAAGGTATGACCCAAAACACAAGAGGTTTCCAACTTAAAGCTCATTCACAAAATATAATTCATTTTTGTTCAAATGGATGTAATGAAAGATTTAGGATTTATTGTAATCTTACAGGTGGCCAGGGATCGAGTTGTAAAAGGCTGGAACTTCACTGAACAACTCGGTCAGGTGGACACTGACTACGGATCTGGATATCCTAATGGTAAATAGGATACTGGTTAGAAACATTCAATGCAAACATTAAATTTTTTTTTTCCAATCCATTCCAAACTGCAAACAGTATATTTTATTTACAATATAATTTCTTTATAATTGTTTACAGACCCAAAGACAAAAGCCTGGCTGTTAAAGTACCTAGACCCAGTGTTTGGTTATCCTCAGTTTGTTCGCTTCAGTTGGAGCACGGCGCAAACTTTGATGGACAGCAAATCAGTTACAGTTCACTGGTAAATCTTTGTCCAGTATTTATTATTGCACTGAAGGAAGTGTGTTGTACAGTCATCAAAGGTTAAATTCAGGATGTTATTAATTGGTAATAATTTACATATATATTTTGAAGTTAACCATTGCATTTATAGCACATTTCAAGACACCCAAAGAGCTTTACATGTCCCATTAAGAATACTAATCTCTTTTTCACAGAAGTCCAAGACATCAGTACAGTATATCAATAGGCAATCACAAGAATTTAGTTCACTGAAAAAAGTTACGAACTATTGATCAATTTCCAAACCTTTTAATATTAATTTAAAATGACTTATTGGAATCAGTTGTTTTAGGCTCCAGTCCTTTTGTAAATGATTCCACGTTGCTGAAAAGCACGTTTTTGTGCAAACACTTGGTACAGAACATAGCACTGAGTCTCTAGATCCCAAAGAATACTGTCCATCTGTTGAATATATGTGATAGTTCAAATAAGTGTTCATTTTATTCTTGTTTTGTCTTTAAAAAGGGATGATGACGAGGAGGGAGGAGAAAAGGGTGCACAGAGGCTGAAAAACAAGTCCATGTTGTCTTACTTCGGTTCCTCAGCAGCAGCTCAGAGTCAAACTGCTGCTCACCGCTTCTTTTCGGACCGTAGATTGAAAAACGACACACTTTAAACATAATTAGGTAAAACAGAAACTGTCATCCAACTCACCATTTTGTTTAATCCATGTATTTCAGTAAAATATTGTATATATTAACAGTCATTTTTTACAAATGGGTTATGTCTAAATTTATTTAGTTTGAAGGAAGTATTTTGTATCACCAGGAAAAGCAGTTGTTATTTTTATTGTGCTACTGCCCTCTACTGTTTAGGTACCATTGCTGCAAGTTTACCATCTATAGAATGGTATGCACATTTTCAGTGGGTAAGATAAGCATACATAAAATATATTTCTCAAAAACACATCCTGAATTACTATAGATTACTACACTAGGCTCTTTTCTCTTGAGCAATTCTTGTGAATGGCTTCATACTACAATCAAGAATGACATAAGCAGTTATATGCTTGTCTAGACTAAACACAAAACAGACACTGTTTAGAAAAATAAAACAATTATATTTAAAAAGTCTTCATTTTTGTGCTAGTTCACAAGTGGTTTGGGTCTGGACTCCTCCCAAACCCTCTTACCACAGTTCATGGCCAAAGAGGAAACCGCAAACGAAGACAAGATCACAATAGAGCTCCCCATGAAAAGAGACGAGGGTCCTCTGGGCGCCGCTCTCAGGGCTTTCCTCGTAAACGTCTCTCTGTCATAGGCTGATGTGCGGCCAACAGATTCCATTTTGAAGGATGTCTGGAAGTTATTCCAAAGATCAAAGGTGAAGAAAAGAAGAATTTCCTTTCTGGTTAAATATGATGAAGTCCTGCTGAGTGTGTCCTCTGCTGTTGTGCTGTCTGATCTGACTCCACCTTTAGACCTTTACAGGTCCATTTATAACCTCCTAGTGTCCCAGACTAATCTGCCTAAGTCTCCCGGTGTCCTGCTGCGTCAATGGGATTAAAATAGGTAGTTCCTTGCTGCAGCACACAAAGGTGGTGATCTATTTCAGCTTAAGACTACCAGGGTAATTCTTTAAGATCAGCTCTGTCCTGATGAATGAGTGTGTATAGAGCCTGATCTGCAGCTTGTCAAAAGTGAACAGGGTCTGTAAACACTGCATTAAGTTTAGTTTACAAGCACATGTGAGTCACCTGAGCCATTTTCTCACACATGACCAACTCTGCATGTTTGGCTCCTTTGTATAGGCCATTGCCATAAATGTGTCTTTCATATGTAGTGTGTTTTGGCTTCACTGTGTTGTCTTGTTTGAGTCTGTGTGTATCTGAGGGAGTTGTTCATTGTACTTTCATTGTTTGATTAATTGTCATTGAATGAGAAAATAATGCAAGAAATAACTATTTAGGCTTGAAAGAGATATCAGATATGGTACAAGATCTTGTTCCAGCTTCAGCAATTACAAATATGGAAAGTAAATTTCACATTATAATTTAATTTAATTTAATTGTAATTTATAATATATATTTTGTCTCACCCTTATACACAGCCAATAAAGTCAGAATGTTTAATATTGCAGCAATATACATAAATTACATCATTTACATGTAAAATGTATTTCCATTCACCTCTTGCCCTCAGGATCAGCAGAAAAAAAATAAATAAAAATGACGTATATATTATTCTAAGCAAAATTACTTCAGTTCTTCCCACACAGAGCAGGCCAGAAAGAGATGTAAATAGCACTGAGTTTGAATCGTTTCTCAGATACATAGCACCAATGTAAAGCATAAATGTCCAAATATGTATACTATGTGTAAATATGTATACTTGCACTTAGATATTGTACACATAGAAATATTTTTTATTTATATTGTTATATTCTTACATAGAAGGGTTCATTTCAGCACCATGGACAACTCTATGACCTATCACTGATCCCACACGTAGTGACACAATCTCTGCTCTTTTAATCACGCACTAATTGGATTGCACTGGTGTTTTTCCACAGCTGACACAGAAAAGATCCCATGAATGAACATGTAGTACTGAGCCAGTTCATTGATGCTCCTAGACAATAACAGGCGGTTAATTAATTAGTTAATTAATTAAATATTAAAAATCGTTTAATCAAATACTACTTTTGTCAATCTAAGTGTGTGATATGTGTGATTAAAAAGGTAAGAAGAGTCACCAATAAACTGCACAATAAGACTTTGATGTGTATGTAATGTTATTCAGTATAACTCTTGTTTTCATAATCTACTACACAGAGAAAATAAATGTGAGTCTTGGATGATGTCATAGTGAGTGATCCAGATAAAATGGCTTCTTGCTTAATTTAAATTGAAGTAACATCTCGTGTCCACTGGGGGGCCCTCTTGCCATAAATGCAAGCTGCCTGTAGAAACATTAGTGAAGTAATCGCTGTATTTATCATGTTTTTGTTAAACGCGTGTTATTTATTTTATGATGAAGCCTTGTTACTGTCCACAGTGCAAACACTCACAGAGCACTCAAACCCTGCATATCTTAAACTGATCTTTTTATGAGAGAACGGTAGTGAATAGAGGAACATACTCCATAACCCACTTGAGCCTGGTTCATTTGCATAAATTCTCGCTCTTAAATCAGCCTCCTCTTTTCACTGTCTTTGTGAGCTGTGTGCCCGAGCCCCCCAATCATGTGGTGTTTTATTTAGAGATCTTTCCACTCCGGCCTTTTGCACAGCTGTAGTCTGTGACCCACTTCTGCTCAGACACGAGCTGAGAGGCAGGTAGGAGCCTCGGGAGAAATGAACCGAGATGGTTTTAGAGAAGAGGCCAGAAAAAGGGTTCAAAAAAAAAAAAAAAAAAAAAAAAAAAAATCTGATATTAAAGGTGCACTAACTTTTCTGGTGGTGGTGGGGAAGGGTCTCCATGGAGATGTTATTGCTTTGCTTGGAATGTTCCACAGTATGAGGTGGGATTTTTACATCTCAAAAACACCTTGAAAAACATGCAGCCTCACAGAAGACGGACCACCTCTCCACATATTTAACTAGTAACTTAACACATCTGAACCCCTGAGCATCCCTTTTGCTCTATAAGCCATAGAGATAAATTAGAATAAGGATTAACCAATAAATGTAAAATGTACAGAGCCTAATTGATGTTTTAAATTTTATATTTTCTAAGATTAGAGCATCAAACAAATAAGAATTATATACACTAAATTATTTATATTTTTCAAAGTATCCGTCTGAGCCATTTTCTGGAAAAGACTGAATCGGGCTATCTCTTTGTGTGCAATAGTTCAGTTCAGCGCTGTAATGTGTAATGTGCCAATTAGCAGGAGCTTGCTAATGTGGCCTAGATGCCATATTAAAGTCCTTTTAGTTCACAGATGATGACAACTAATGAGAGATAAAACGGTGTTCCCCAGGTTCTCCAAGTAAAGTACATTAATATTGTAATTATATATGTGAGGCCAACTTTAAAAAGGGCATATTATGTAACATAGACTTTCATGAGCTTTTAAACATGTTATAATTAGAGCTGGGTTTCATTAAGAAGTTGCTGTTACAATACATACCTTGATACATAGGCCACGATGCGATACATATTTGGATACAGTGAGCTTTTGATTCGATATGATATATTTCAAATTGATTCAATACAGTTCAATAAGAAATAATGTCTAAATGATGGTTGTGATACTAAAAGTCTTTCTTAAACCACTTCTTGTGGAAAGTTTATATGAAACACACCCATTTTAATCATCAAAACAGTGAAAATGTCAAATGTGTTGCATAAATGAGTTTCCTTCCTCTAAACTAGTAACAAAACTGTAGAGCTGTTACAAGATAATTTAGTGAAATGTACCAAAAACTACTCTTGGTGATGTATCGATACAGCAGCCCACGATATCGATACTGTATCATCACATTAAACTATACAATATATTGAAATTTCAATATTTTTGCACACCCCTAGTCAGTGTTGTGAAGGTGACTTTTAAAATGTATTCCCCTACAGATTACAGATTACATACCCCAAAATATAGTTTGCAACGGAATCCATTAAGTTACTTAAAGTGAGTAACATAATCTGAATACTTTGGATTACTTGATTTGATGTAGGGAAGCAAAGACTAGGATACTTAACTGTATTAAAAATATTATTGATAGAAGAGGAGGAGACACGTTGGCGCAACATGGTTTAGTCCTGTTAAATCCTGTTAAATCCTGTTTTAGTCCTGTTTTAGTCCTGGTTTAGACCTGGTTTAGATCTAGTTTAGATCTGGTTTTAGTCCTGGTTTAGATCTAGTTTAGATCTGGTTTTAGTCCTGGTTTAGATCTAGTTTAGATCTGGTTTTAGTCCTGGTTTAGTCCTGGTTTAGACCTGGTTTAGTTTTCAGCAATGAGTGGAATTATCGAAAAATAAAAAAATTAAAATTAAAATAATGTGAAAACAGGAAAATACCGCAGAGGAAAATACCGCCACTTATTTTAACAAAGTAACTGTAATCCAATTACCACTCACTGAAACAGTAACTGTAACTGAATACAGTTACTCATAATTTGTACTCTGATTACGTAACTCCAGTACATGTAATCTGTTACTCCCCAACACTGCCCCTAGTTATAATGCTGTATTGTCACTCATTTGAGGCTTGTGTTCCCTATCTCCGACTACTACTCTGTACTTTGTTGAGATTATTAAAAAAATAAAATCTGACTCTAGGTGATGCATGTAAGCTTAAAAAAGGTCTTGTAGTCATCAACGTTAAAAAAGTAAATACAAAATTACACTGTTTTTCAAGGTGTAATAAAGGTATAAGGCAGCTCTTAATGAAAACTACCACTACATGACATCACAAGGTGGAACAGAGCATTTTGAGCTTTGGGGGATGTAAACTGCCAGACAATAAAGGATTACACTAACATGTGTGAATGAAACAAATGAAACAAAACACAACTTCAGGTATGTTTTTTAGCATTCTAACATGTCTTAAAGCTCACGAGAGTCCATTTTGTGAAATATATAACAGCTTTAACCTCGTCCTCAAACCCAGAGTGCAAGAGAAGGCAGACAGGCTCCCGGTGTTTGTGAAGAGATGTGAGCTGACATGCCTCTGGAGACTCTGCCCTGAACAGGAAATGGCCTGGCACACTCTGCATCCTCAACTTCCACCCCTGCCAAATGGAGAAAGATGACCATATAGCTCCCTTAGGCCACCACATAAACAATTACCTCATAAAAACAGCCTTAAATCCTGCATATAACACTGTGTTTGGGTTCATCCGCTCCAGCCGCTGTATCTCCCAGCGCTTAATGAACAAAAAGATGTAAAATTTATGCCTTCATCAATTATTTAATATTAATAAGTCGAGCAGCAGCGGTGAAATGTACAAGGGTATAGTCAGACAAGCTCTAACTGGGTGGTTCAGAGAAGGGTATTTTTTTATTTTTTGACTTATGACTCCACTCTAGGGCTGTGCAGTTAATCATATCTTAATTTAGAGATTCTGTCACTTCTTGTTGTAATTTGCTTGGGTCTTTCTGATCAAGGAGACTACATTCAATCCTCAGCATGTGGTTTCGAGCAAAGTCCAGACTTATCTATTTTTTTCTTTGTGTTAAAAGACAGTCATTAAAAGTCTGTATTGTTTGTGTTCAAGAATTATTTATTAGTAGTCATTATTTTTACAGAATTTGACTGAATAAGCTCAAAATTTGGTGTACTTTAAATGCCCTAACACACATGCTATGTAAATGTTATGATCAGTGAGAGCGCGGAATCACAGGGTCCCTCATGATTCGATACGATACTCAATACATGATGATATTATCACAATATGGTGATACATGTGATAATCGATACATTGCACATGATACTGTATATTGCTGTTTTTTAGGAACCAAATACGTTTTAGCAACAATATTTCTTTGTCAAACCACTGCTTGTACAAAATTCATATCAAATACATGTATTTTAATAATCAAAACACTGAATATGTCAAGTGTATTTAATATGTTTCCTTCCACTAAATAAGCAACAAAATGGTTGTGCCGTTACAAAAAAAAAATCTAAATTTAGTATCACGATATATTGAGATTAAGATATTTCTGCATACCTCTGTAATAAATAGACAGAAATGCCATAATGTGTTTCTTTGTTGATAATGAACTGACAACAAATACATTTTCTTTTGTATTGGAGGCTTTCGTGTTCACAAATGGATAATGTTCAGGTTTGGAAGTTATAAAAATAAGGTGAAAGTGAAGGTAAAAACTAAGTGCGGTCTGTCAGCACTAAATCCCAGTGAGAGAGTGCCAGACAAAAAGGGAACATTAAGATCTCGATGTTAAGAGCCACTACATCTCTCTGGTGTTTTAGAGCTGGAGTCAGACCAGCTGCACAGCACTTTGTTTTTTTTGTTTTTTTCTCCAAACATTGATCCGTCCCATCAACCACTTTTGGCCTCTAATGTCGTCCTGTTTTCTCTCTCATGACAATGTTCAGTACAAATGTAAATACAATCAAACACTACCATGTGAATGCGAAAGTGGAATTTAAATAAGAATAACAGAAGTACTTTAGTTTAAAACAACAACAACAAAAAAAACATCCTCATCAAAAACATCCCTGGAGTTTTGTTTTGTTTCATTTGCATGTTTGACACACAAATCCTGCATATTTCTCTCAAAAAAAACCCACTCTGTTCCACCTTGTGATGTCATGTACTAATACAGGAAGTGCTCCACTGTGTTTTTAAACTCCATAAACCTTCACTAGAATCATTTGGATCATTTCAGTTCAGGAATTTCCAATCTCTACTAAACAAAAGGAAAAAGGAGCTGTTAACTTGAAAGCTTCATGATATCAAAAGGTGAAACAGAACATTTTGAGCTTTGAAGATGAATAAAGGAATACTCAAACTTCTGTAAACGAAACAGAAACAAAACACAACTCCATGTTTTTGAGGAGGTAACAACATTATAACATGGTTTAAAGATTACAACAGTTCATTTTGTGTAATATACGACCTTTAAAGACTGTTGCTATGAATATCTTATAACATTATATTTGCATTGTAGGTTTATACTTGCATAATAGTACTAGAAAACATGGACAGACATTAAGGCAAAATTCTGAGGGTACTGCTTTTATGCCCTGTATGCTTCCTGTAGTAAGTGGTAGGAAAGACTTTGAATGGGGCAGATCTTTCTATGCTCATTCATTAACATGTGGATGAAGGACTTGAATTAAATGAAGTGAAAGGAGCTGTGAAATGCGATGGCAGTGAATCCCTTGACAGATGTGTTGAATAATGCATGACGCCTGATGACATTTTTGGTTGGAAATTGGAAGAGCTCTACCTGAATCACAAATGCAGTCCACAGTGATTCAAATAGAAGAGATCACAGATAAACCTGTTTGTATTTGTGAGTTTGTGAGAGGTGTAAGACTCAAAGTAACAGTTTCAATATAGCCCTGTTACGATTATTACTGTATCTCCTTCAATATACAGTATGAAAGCAACAATATAAACCAGTATAGGCTATTTGAAGCTCAGTGTTTATCGTGAGTGCATTTTCTTTGCAAAAGTGGAGGGATATTTGTTATTTTTGTTGTAATATGATCAGATTTGAGCTGTAGGGAGTTGAATAAGTGACTTCTATGGCTAATTATTTGTTGGTCTGTTATTTATTTGCCGCTGCCCAGGCCTTTTAATGATACTGTCTGTTTAAAAAAATGGTTTACTGCGCTGTTTACCTGCTTTATTTTAATTGTGTCAGTGGCATGAAGTAAAATGATCTTTTATATTAATATATCATGCTTCAAAAATTGTTATCATGATGGGCCTAATTCTAAACATATTTCTGTGGTGACTAATGTTACCACGCATTGCCAGTAGCTGTAAAAGAGTGAGGCTGAGTTAACTGTATGTTATGAGCTCATGAGGCATGTAACATTTAGTCAACATTAAAGGTGCACTGCAGTGTTTTCTGGTGGAAAGTCCGCTGTCCATTTGTCTCCATGGAGATGTTAATGCTTTCCCTGGAATATCCTGTGGTATGACTTTAAACCAGCCAACATTTATCCATTCCGAGTGTTTATATTTAGCAAGGCTGGCGCCACCTTGTCCCTCCATTCAGTTTAATTTCTCTCCAGTGACTAGGTCAGGAATCGGAATGCACTAGATGGTTTGCAAGAACCCCAGAAGTGGAAGTTCGGGCACCAGTCAATCAGCGAAGAGCCATACATTCTGTGTTGTCAACAATTCCCGAGATCAAGGATTTAAAGCCGGAACAAAGAGAATGTTTGGAGAATTTTATCAAGGGGAAAGATGTTATTGCCCTTCTTCCTAGGGGATTTGGGAAAAGCTTCATGCACCAGTTAGTCCCGTTAGCGAAGCATTATATACATCACGACCAAATAGCAGTGACTGGTTAAATAAAAAAAAAAGTACCCATCTACCACTACCGTCGAGTGAACGAGTACTCATGCTGCGAGGTCAGACGATTTCCATGAAGTGAAGCCGTCTAATGAATGAGTCTAGTTTCTATTGGTCAAAAATACAAAGAAGTAACGAATGAATTAATCTTTATTTGGACACTAATGCACTGAACATGCATAGAAAATGTAAATACATAGATATAAAAAACAAAAAACAAACTTATTTTCTGTAACAATTAACAAAAATAAATGTCATGTAGATTTTACTTGTATGAAAAGGAGTGAGAGGACAACAATTCCTTTTGTGAATAGGGGCGACTCTCCACAGATCTGAACTGTAATAGAGCATAGCGCTATAACCTGATGGTCTCCTTTGTGATAGATAGGTTTAATTTATACTGTGGAACATTCTAGACAAAGCAATAACAATTCAGTGGAGACAAGCAGGTGGCGGACCCTCCACTCGAAATGTTACGCAGTGCACCTTTCATTTAGCCTGCATAGTTCGCCTGCCAAATAGGGTCGAAGTCTCTCTCCATTCTGAGCAGCAGCCTGTTTTGTACCAGCACGTTTGGCCACGCAGGGGTTAAACGTCATTTGGTAGTAGGAAGTGGGTGGTAGAGGATGAAGATGGTGAGGATCCTGTGAGGCAACAACCAGCTACACATCATTTTAGCGAGAAAAGCGGCGAAGGGCAGGACGGATCCCACCGCTGACAAACGCGCGGACAAACCTGCAGTTTCGAGATAATAGCGCTGTTTTTGGACCGACCTGTTTTTGGCGCGGAGCTCTGCCCACACGGACGCTGTCGTGTTTTCATTCGTTTTTGCCGCGGGATTTTCCCCCACCGTCCCAGTCTGGATAGCATAGAGAGACATTTCTAACAATAATTGCAGCGTTACCAGCTCTTTGCACAGATAATATATGTAGATCTCGGCTTTCTGATGTGGTTGTGGTGCACCGTCAGTAATTTACGCACGGTAATGGATCAGATTTACCGATATTTCCTTTAGATTACATGGTGTGCGGGACAATGACTCGGTCTGAATGAATGGGCTGGACGTGTTTGCTAACTTGTCTGATCTGCTTTGGACCGACAGCTTGGCCTTTTCCTCTCCGGTGTCCCTCTCAGTTGCACGCTGAAGCCATGTCTGCAGATGGACGCAGCCCGTAGTATTTCTGTGTAGTATTTTTATTTCTATTAAAGTCTCCCCGTGGTCAGAATGGGATGCCCGAGGTCACAAGTGGCGCACGCTCAAGTTCATTTCCTCGCTTTTAGGTTTTTGGTGCCGATACAGAAGTGACTTTTCTCTCATGGCATGGTACTGTAGCATCATTGTCGTGTTGTGTTCAAAGTAGAGATAATATGAAGAGCCTGGGACAGTGTGGTGTCCACTGTTGTTGAGGACACGCGCCTTTTCTGTAACCTGGCAACCACAGCAACCACGCGACCTTGCTGCAGGTCTGAGCCCGGGCACGCGCCATGGATGACTCCGGGATCATCCGAAGACGGAGGATGCAGGTAAGACCATGAAAATAATCTTTATTCTATTGAAATGCTCCTTCAAAGAGTGAGCAGTTCACAAAATACTCAAATCATAATAATAGTAAGAATAATAATGCATTAGTTTTATATAGCGCTTTTCTGGACACTCAAAGACGCTTTACAGAGCATTAAATAAATATAATAAACCTCACAATAGACTTAGTTACAGCCTAATAACTTTTAGCATTTTGAGTACTCTACTGTTTTTTTTGTTTTGTTTATATCTCAGTTAATGTTTGGCGTCTGAGATTTGCAAGCAGGTCACAATCAGCCTGTAGGTTATTGGTTTTTGACCACGTGAACCCAATGAACTTTGTGCAGTTGTGTCATCCCATGTGTGTGAAAAAGAAAGAAAGAAAGAAAGAAAGGAAGAAAGACCTCTAGTTGAATGAATTTTTAAAATGTCAGTGTTGTCTTTATGGATACACGCAAAGGACCAGATGGAATAAAAGGATTTAAAATGTACCACCCAGTACATTGTAATCCAATAACAATGCCAGTCTTTCCTTGTGTTCTTTTACATTTGTTGAGCCTGCGTTACAGTCTCGTGTAGGTGTATTATTATATTTGCATGAAATTCGATGATGTAGCCATTTAGCCCTCATGTCAGACAAAACAAGCCTCCGGTAAAAGCTTCCAGCCAGGCTCTGGGATGGGGCGCCGAATGAGTCAAGTGTAGCCCTAGAAGCCACAGCTCACTTCCAAGCCATTATCTGTGCGTGCCCCTCTGCTTCTCTCAGAACAAATTTACAGTAAATGCACTCCGCCGCATATTGCACGCTTAGGCTGCTGTAGATGATTGCTTATCATTCATAAACACAAGACGTGCACAGCTGGAAGACCATACAAAGGCTGTCGCTGATATTATTAGAATCAACATGACTGACTTCGACTACTATGTCCCGTGCTGCTATTGTTAAGACCTGTTGGATTAAAGCGTTTGCTAAATTAAAGATGCTCAGATAAGTCTCTTCTTTATATAGACAAGGTGAGAGACATTCTGGTCTAAGACACCTTCAAATCCATTTTTTGCCTCAGCTCTTCCCTGCTAGCTCTGAGCCTCTGTGTGGCAGCTACAGTGTAATTTTCCAAGCAGTGATGTAATGTTTTTGTGTTTGGTGACTTGTGCACAGCTTTGTTGTCAGCATGGGTCCATTCAGCAAAAGCACGTCACTGGAAACATGCAGAAGTTTGTCATCACTGAAAATCACTCAATCAATCAAAATAGTGTAGGTTAATTCATTGTTTGTGGTTTAATTATCATAACAAATACATGTTTCTGGCACAATTTTTTACTTGGCAAGAAAAAACATCCTCATAGGCCTGCTACAATAATTACTATGTAGACTTATCGTTTAATGAAAACTGGAACAATATAGTTTGAAGCTCAGTATTTATCATGGGTAGTTTTTCTTTGCAATAGCGGTAGATGGTAGAATACATAACTTCTATGGCTAATTATCTGTTTGTTCTGCCATTTATTTGTTGCAGTTCAGGTTTTTTAATGATTCTGTCTATTTAAAAATTGGTTCACTGGCCTTATCTTGCTTTGTGTCATGAAGTAGTAGTACCAGTAATATTATCGTTTATCACAATATTTATCTATAGCAATATATCATGCTTCAAAATGTGTTATCATGACAGGACTATCCTTACAAGCAGTGAGGCGTGGGGCAAAGATATCGTTTAGATGATGAAAACATAGTGGCTTCTGTCTGCACACACATAAGAAATATAACTGGAGTAGATGGACCCAGCGAACATCCTCTGGAGCCACACCTCACCTCACTTTTAATGAGCACAGCACTTCAATAGACCAAATTCTATAAAAGTGTAATATTAACGTAGTTTGTACGAGCCATCATACTGACTCCACCATCGGCCCTCTGTGCGTTTCCATTGACAAAGTGGTCGATATCCATATCTCAAACAGAGAAAGGCTAAATGCTGAGGTGCAGTTGTCGGGCCCATTAGCAGGACTAATGGTGTGTCCTGGGGGAATAGAACCGACCACCAGCAGCAGCAGCAGCAGAAGGGCTCCGGACTGAAAGGGCTCAGGACAGGATGAGGTGGGCCTGAGGAGGGGGAGGCCCCGCATACATGTGGGCTACTGTAGACTCCTTTAAGAGGCTATTACAGCACTGGGATCCCCTTATGGGCAGGGTCTACTTCCTCTGCAAAGAGGTCAAGTTACAACTCCGGACTCTACACAGCCACAGGTAACAGAAGATGCTGGTCCTATTCAGCCTAGCTTTGTATTGTGTAAAGTGCGGCATAGATTATTTGGAATAATAGTGACTAGTTGTATTTTTGATCAACAATATCTGGACTCAAAAACAGCTTTTGTAGCTAACCCTATATTAAGGGACTATTTTTGATTTTCAACGATAATTAACTTAATTTGAATATATTATCTATATCTTGAAGGTTTCAGTCACCATATTTCAATCTTTATTTTGTTAAAATGTATTTAAAACAGTTACTAACTTGTGTTTACAACATGCATAGATGCTTTGCACTGTTGAGACTTTTAAGACACTTTATTGTATGGAGTAACACTATCTTCACCACAAATCGCTGTTCGAGTTAGCACTATGCCTCTCACTTCCACTTTGCTGTAGCTTAATTTGTCTAATATTTTGTTCTGGGCAGCGTGCCACTCTTCAATATGCTAAGCACTAGAGATAGCCCTGTGATCACTCCAGAAGAGGTGGTGCTTTCTGCCAAGACCTGTCCCTCTCCACCTTCAGACTGCACTGTCCTGTCTCCAGACTCTGAGTAAGCAGTATCCCAAACTGTCCTGATGAAAGCAAGTGGGGATGACTTTGATATTTAAATATAGACCAGATATTACATCAGATATTGGACTTGATTTTCTGCCTGTCTGGTGAAGTTATAATTGGATACATTCCACTTTTAACTTGTTGGGAAAAGTTTACTCTATCTTTCAGTTCTTTAATGAGACCACAAGTTTTGAACAGAAATCTAAAACTGGCACCACTTTATAATTACTACACCTTAATTAGCCTTAATAACACATGAAGAACGACTGAATTAATGATGAACAAATACTTTATTAAGAATGATTCAGGCTTAGTAATTGCAAAATTAAGGGTTTAGAGCAGGGGTGTCAAACTCATTTTGTTCCGGGGGCCGTATCCAACCTGTTTTGATCCCAAAGGGGCCGGATCAGAAACTTCATGGCATATAAACCCCAAAAATAACAATAAGTTCAAATATTTGTGCAGAGAAACACAAATCTATTACAGAAATCTTTTTTAATTGATGAGCTCTTTCCTATTATAATATTATAATATTATGAACAACCTGAAACTTTAAGAAAAATTCAATTTCAACACAGTGTTTTAACATTAGCTTGTATGTAAATAGGAATAAGTCCATTTTTGTTGTAAAATCCTGCACTGGGCTCCACTTTTCTCATTTGTGACATTTTTCTGATGAGGGTGTCACGGTCAACAGTCAAAACGATCGTCCTTTAAGAGCGTTTGGAAAGAGACAAGTGTTCATTTGCGCTGCTCTGGTGGGAGGGGCCACGCACAGAGGCACTGGAGATGCTGCTGTGATAACACCACAGAAAATTAACAAGATTTTAATAGAAAATATTAAAATATTTGAGTAGAAAATCACCCAAGGGCCACATTAAAGGTCTTGGAGGGCCGGATCTGGCCCCCGGGCCTTATGTTTGACACCTGTGGTTTAGAGTATTAATTAAGTACTTATTTAGCCTAATTCATCCTTGATAATGATCTATTTGTTCATTATGCATAAAGTGTGGTTATTATAAAGTGTTAGCCTGAAGCTTGTTACTTGAGGCTGTTGCTGCAGAGCAATCTGCTGTCACTTTACAGCTCTGCCCACAACAGAAACACATTATCATTCTCTTTTGTCTTGGTCACTGTGGGTTTTTCCTTGGGTAAATATGAACCTAAAAAATACAAAATTGTTACAGAATTGTGCATATTGCAAATACTTTGTAACCAAATGAACCCACACAGGGTCAAATTTAAAACTGTGCAAAAGTTCAGTAAAAATGCTGCATTGGTTGTCATGGTCACTCAGAGTATTGTATGAGTGGTAGTTTCATGGCAACAACACGTACAGTGGCTGCATTTGGACAGACAGTGTGGGGTAGCAGGTGTTGAGGTTTGATCCATTAACTATCCCATCACCCCGCACACACCCGCATATTCTTTTACGACTCTGGGGTCGCCCCCTCCTTTCTCTCTGAGTCACCCTGGGCGCTTTCACTTCCTCTTGATCATAGACTCATTAGCTCCCCCAGAAAATGCTCTCCACTGTAATGAGTGATGTCATTCCCAGACATATGACCACTTGCTCCGACCACACACAAAGCAATCCCAGAATAATGTTCAGACGCCCCCATTCTGGACTTCGTGTTATGTTACAAAAATTGCACAGTTTTTTTGAAAACACACAACCAGGCAGGGGAAAAAAAGCCAAATATTGAACTACTTACTCAGGACTGAATGTCTACTGTCTAGTGCCCCATGACTCAGATAACTGCACACATACAAAAGGGACTGTACAAGATTAGGCCTGGCTCACAGCAAAATAACTAATTATGGGCCCAGAATGAACATATAATATGTAATTGCAGCTTTGCTATTCTCATTAATTTAGTTTAAAGATGAAATTCAACCCCAAAATCAGCGGCTCCAAAAAGTGGTTCTGGAGATAATGATACCAGCACAATTTTAGCATACATTAGCAAATAGCAAGTCAGCGAGGCCATAAGTTATTACAGAGTGTTTGTGATTCCCAGTGGGGTTCCAAAGGCCTGCTGGCTCCTCATAGCTTTATGTTAAGTGCATGTTTTAATGTCTCGCTGTGCTGCTGCCAGAGGTTCTGTTTTACAGTATTAAGTCAAAATTATTTTTTGCAGTTTTTGACAGAAAAGATACCATCTGTAATGTGCCAAAATTACTACCAAATGAAGAATTAATACTAGTGATTATATGGATTATTTGAGTATATATTTGTTGAAATGAACTGAATTTAGAACATACATACAGTATATGCATTTCAAGTGCAGTTTTCTTCTTTATGTTACATGTTAGATTCTAGGCCTTATAAATAAATCAGATCAAGAAAATGTTTCAACTGATCAATGAATGCCTAGGTACTTTTTTAAAGTGTGTTTCTAAATCTGAACATGTACTAGTATGTGTGTATACTCTACTGGGTAAAAAACAAACTTTGCCATAGAGAATGTATTTTACATGCATTTCAGGGCTTGTGGTCACATGTCCTTCACAGTCTCTTTATCCGTGAAAAGGCCAAAGATGGTATCTCCAAATCAGATCTGCGGAGGGGCCGAGAATGACTCGATAAGCATCCCAGGACAGACTCACGTGGGGAATTGACAGTAACCTGATCTCACCATAGTCTTGTGTTAAATAGAATCAGATCAGGGAAAGATGGGCAACAAGCTCTATAAAAGATCCATCCCAGTGGATCCTAATCACATCACAGCCCTGTAATGCCATAAATACACCAGCAACTAATTTTGAATTGATGTTAGCTCCATCACAGTGCCAGATGTCCTTCTGCTTTCTCTTGCATAAAAGCACTACAAAAATGTGATTAACAGGCGGATTAGCCAATCAGAGAGATGAATGCTCCGTTCATGTCAGAAACAAACATGGCTGCTTACATGTTAAAAAGGGGAGAAAACAACATAAAGAACAGAGAAACAGCATGGATTTTCTCAGAATCAACACGCAAAGGTACAAAAGTAAAAGAAGTTATATGTTTTGTTCTGAGAATTGTTAGGAGAATTTTGAAGAGGAGATGTCTTCCGCATTTGAGGGACACATGTTACAAATTAGTAGCCAGGCTGGCACCACCTAATGCCTCCACTCAATTTCATTTCTCTCCAGCAACTAAGCCAGGAATCAGAATACACTAGACAGTTTGCAAAAACCCTGGAAGTGCAAGTTCGGGCACCAGCCAATCAGCGAAGAGCCCTATAGTGAGTGTTGTCAACAACTCCCGAGATCAAGGGTTTAAAGCTGGAATAAAGAGAATGTTTGGTGAGTTTCATCAAGGGGAAAGGCGTTATTGCCTTTCTTCCTACGGGATTTGGAAAAGCTTAATATACCAGTTAGCCCCATTAGCAGCACATTACATACGTGACTACCAAATAGCAGTGATTGGTTACATGATAAAAAGTACCCGACCTACCGCCGAGTGAACGAATTCTAACACTGCGAGGTCAGATGGTTTCTACGAAGTGAAACTGATGAATCAGGCTAACAAATTAGCAGCTGTGTTTGGACAGTTTCAAGTTTGGACAGAGGTTTTTCATGCTTTATGGACTGGTACCAGTTCCTCCTGGATTTGAACAGAATGTAGAAGGGACTGGCTGGGCAGGCAAGTGTTTTCCACTGACCCAAAGGTTGGAGGGTCGAATTCCTTTCTTGACATAAACATCAGGGTCAGATCCACTAACCCACAAGTTGGCGACCCAGCTTCTTCCGATGAATGCTGTCATTGTGTCTTTGGGCAAGACACTTAACCCACCTTGCCATCAGTGTCTTAGTACACTGGTGTATGAAAGTGTGTGTGAATCGGTGGCTTTGAGTGCTGTAAAGGTGGAAAAGTGCTCTGTAAAAAAACAATCACTGTACAGTATCTAATGTAATAAATGTGTAATGTATAAATCCTTTTCTGTTTTTTGTTTCTCTCCACAGAAGGACCTACCTCTGCCTCGCAAAAGTAGCAGGTGAGTTTGTGCATGCTTTGCGAATAAAGGATATTTTTATAGCTTTTTAGCACTACTTTCCCTTTGGTGGCCATCATAAACTATATATCTAAATCTCAGCATGAAAACAGCATTCACAGATCTGGATCATATTTTCACTTCGGCGAAAGTCTTGTTCGAAAGCTTCCTGCATGTTTAAACCTTGTGGGAGCCTGAGCCTGCAAAGTGTCTTTTTCTGAGGCCAATCTGTTGCACCACTGAGCTGTGCAATGGAGGTTCAGCTGTAAAAGTGGCCCACTGTGACCTTAAAGCCCGCGTGGTCCAGGACGGCAGTAAGCATAGCATTACAAATAGGTTAGAGCATGTCGTCCAGATAGTGCACCAAAATGTCTCCTTTTTGCTTTCTGACTTTGCCACAACAAATAGTCTGCCTTTCTGGCATAAAGGGATTTTTCATACAAGATCTTTATACATCTACATGATTAATGAGGCTTTTGTTTGTTCTAGTGGGTGATACAGTGTACTGATACTTTATGTATGGCAGTTTACAATTTAAACAACACATTTTCAGGAGCCTGCGATTAATACTAGTGCTCTTCGTCCTGTTTAGGTGTTTGATTTTCAACAAAAAAAGTTGCGAATGAGAAACTGTTGGCTGATGCTAGCTAGCTTGTGACTAATTTGATGTCTGACAGACTTGTTTAACAACACAAATCATCCCACCTGTAGTTCCAACTAAATCAGATCTCTCTGGTCAGATTGCATTAAATTAATTCTCAGATTAAAGCTTCAGATAGAGCAATGCTTACAGTTAATGTCACACCCTCATAAAATGTTGATGACATCAACTCCAAAGTATCAACAGATCGGTCACTATTTTATATTGGTTAATATTTTGACTTATGAGAACCAAATAAAAATGTCTGCAACATGAACATAAAAAATGCGGACTTTTTATCAGTGCAGATTTTTCATCAAATTTCTTCCTCCAAAGTTTTAATTCTGCTCTAAACTTCAGGCTTTTACTGATGACTGGTTTTAGACCTTTCAATAAAAAATCCTGATTAAAATTCAATTAAGTGCACAGCCCCAGTTTGTTCTAAATGTTATGTGAAATAACAGCGGCCATGTTTTATTGCTTATAAGTGTTTTCAAAAATGAGTGCCAGGTACATTGTGAGATTTGGCAAGACGTGTTATGGCTTCCGATAAAGGCAGCCACGGTTGGCTCCTCCACAGAGATGACTTATATTTAGAAACTTAATTAGAAGACCTGTTTCCAGTGCCAGTTAGAGATCATCCTCTGAGTTTTGACAAAGACGTGTTATTAATATGTGGAATACAAGCACTCAACCTCCCCATTTTTTGTATGGTCGCTATCCGTGGTCCTGAAATCTTCTACGCTTTTTATGTTGTTTATATCTCAAAACATCTTTGGTATTTAATCACTCGTGTCTTGTTATTAGTCAAGCTGCTTTGTATGTTTCTGTATTTAAGCTAATGCTGTTTGAAAATTTTATTAAACATTATGTAAATATATTATAAAAACATCAGTCTAAAATAGCATGGCTATAGGAGGAGGAAACTATGCATATCCTCGGGTTTATTTTAGGCCTTCTTCTTATTGGTCAAACTGTCCACTGTCCATAATGTTGGTCAAGACAGAATACTGTATCAATATAGCGTCTAGATGTCTCTCTGATATGTGCATGGTCCCTCTATATGTCCTTTGTCATGGTGTACTCCAGGGGTCATTTAAAGGGTTCATATTACACTATTTTCTGATCTATGTTATAATGTAGTTCATCAAAAACATATGGGAAGTTGTGTTTTGTTTCATTCACACATGTTTAGCACACAAACCCTGCATATTTATACTGAGTTCTTCTCTCAAACAGAACAGACTCGGTTCCACCTTGTGATGTCATGTAGTAATACAGGAAGTGCTCCAATGTGTCCATACACCTTCACTAGAATCATTTCGATAATTACAGCTCTGGATGATGATTTATACAGCTGCCCTTTACTAAAGGTAAACATCACCTTAACATCAAAAGGGGGAAAAGAGCATTTTGAGCTTTGGAGATGTTGACAGACTAAGAATGTAGGCTCAAACTTGTGTGAATAAAACAAACACAACTCAAGATATGTTTCTGATGAGATTGTAACATGGCTTAAAGCTCACAAGAATCAGTTTTGGGTAATATCAGACCTTTAAAGTAGGTCATATTGCTCATTTGGACATGCTTTTGTACATTGTCCTGCTGTGGTTCTGCTTTCTGCTGTCATCAGAGAAGTCTGCTTCTCGTCACCTATGACCTCTGTTGGAGGGTGGCAGATGTTACAGATGGTGTAGCAGACACACAGGTCCCACTTGGATCTAACCATGTAATAAATCAAGCTTTTCGATTCTTCTTTTGCATAACTATCTGAGCAGTGCTCTTCTTATTGTTGTTTAATGTATAATCTTTTGATCAAGAACCATCCACTCAACTATGTTATGCGTATGTTAATGAAGACAGGAATTAGAAACACAGGAATCTGTAATGTTGAGTTTGTAATGGAGTGCACTGGGTTCTGATGTTATCTGCATTACCACACCTGCCCTGATGTGCCTGGCAGTCTGTGAAAACAATCTTTCTGACTGTCACCCATTATTCACACACATAGAGTACAGACCTGGAAACAGTGTCATGTCCAAGGATCACATGTAAACCATCAAATGTTTGGCCGTATGTACCTTCACCCACATTGTATCAGGATTTGTTCATTGGGGTTTAGGAATGTAACAATATCCAAATCTCTCAGTATGATATTATCACGATATGCATCTCACGGCACGATATTTATTGCAATATTTTGGAGAGGCTAATATAAATGTAGATAGAACACTTTTTTGCTTTTAAAATACCTTGACAAGATTATTTTATTATTTCCATCATAATCCCAAGAATTCAAGTAAAAACATATTTCTTCATGTTTTCTGCTCTGAAATGAATCAATGGATATGTAGTTCCCTATGTTTATAACCTGTTTCTACAATAAAACGATGCATTTAACCAAAGAAACTTGTAATTCGATATATTGTGACAGCCCACGATATTATTGTGAGCCTTTTGACAATGCGATATCAGAATATTTCGGTTATTGTAACATCCCTATTGGGGTTTGTTGATATTAGTTATTTTTTGAGAGACTGTCACAATAATATCAACTTTCATTAATTTCATTCATTATATGAAACCTGGAACAATAATCTTTGAGGATCAATATTTATCATGTGTGCAATTTCTTTGCAATAGTGGGGAGATTTTATCAATTTTTCTGTTCTATCATTAGATTTGAACTGTAGAGCTGTAATAAATAACTTATTGATTCATTCTGCTTTGTATTTCTTGCAAAGTTGTTTACTAAGATGATCCTGCTTTGTGTTAGTGGCATAAAGGAGTTTCAGTATTATTATGTATTTCAAAATGTATCTTTAACAATATGCTATCTTGCTTCAAAATTGTGACAGGTCTAGCTGAAGTACCTGTAGTGTCCAGTGATATTGGTGTTGTTAGGGAGGACTTTGTGTGTAATTTAAATTTTAGTGATATTATAAGTTGTGCTCGAACCTTATGTCGGTGGAGTTGGATTTCAGCATTTGGGGTGAAACTAAACATTCTTACAAGGACAATGAAGACAACTCTCTCAGATTACAATATGACCAAATCTCAAATGATATCGCAGTGTTGTTCCTGTGACTCCCTGTGGTGCTACACTGATATCATCACCCCTCCCTCCCCTCCCTGCTCTTCTGTCCCATGTATATTTTATCCTCCCCAGACTCCCACATTAGAGGCACCATCCATTATTGAATTGCTCCCCTCAGCAGCACTGTCCAACTGTCACCCCATGTCAGCTTTAACATTTGGAGCATTTGTTTCAAAGCGAAGGCGGGACGACACTCTCCACACACACACACATGCACAAACACACACACGCACTAGAGACATTTTCGTTATGTGACACTTTGAGCATCTTGTGTCAGATGTAGGGCACATTGAAGGCTCTTGCTATTCTGGCATTTGCATACAGAATTTGTGATTGTAAAAAGGATGGCTTGTGCTGTCATTTTAAAAGCCAAATAGGTCAATCACTGTTCACAACCCAGGGAAGTTAACAACCCAGGGAAGTAAGTCACTTTTCAAGGTCTTAAAATGGGTCACATGGATATTAATAATTTAAAAACCTGTAGTTTTAGTGTAATTATTTTATGACCAGTGGCTATGAACATTAAAGCTAAATGTAACCTGCACTCTTAAAGTAAAAAAAATATTCTACAATGGAAACTTAACCTGGTTTTCCAATGCGTTAAACTACATATATAGGACACATACAAGTTTTTCTCATTCTCAGTAATGGACAGACCATGTCAATCTCAGGCCAAGCTCCTCCAAAATTCTCTCACTGAGCTGCAGAGGCTGCACTAGCACTGAGTAATGACTGGCTGCAGGATCAGTGAGTCCTTTTAGGTTTAAATCAACTGGATTTCAGCACTGAAACTGGCAACCCAAATAAGAGACTCATGTGAGGCTCACTCTGCTTTCTGATTGGATAATCATCTTGAGAAACAAAACATGAAATTATAACATCATAGCCACAGTATGGACATATTTTAAACCTCTATGCCTTTATTGTACCACTACATTCTCTTCCTCTGTGCTGTACCATTCTAAATATTTATGCACAGGTTCATTATTCAAAGTAGACATTTTATTCTAGATTTGAAACACTGTCATCAATGCCATTCTCTTTGATAGCATGTTATTACCTCCACTCTCATTTGAATGCACAGTGCCTATTACAGACATTAGTACACAGCTCACTGGTTACCCTGCCACCTCAAACTCTAATTCATGTTGCATACACTCCAACTGCTCCTCCACCACTTTCTCTCATTTATTTTCCCTCTGTGCATCTCGGCTCTCCTCCCCGTGCCCCCTCCCCCTGGCTGTGCCGCTGTCCGCCTCCCGGTTTGGCACGTTACCCTTGAGATCAGCCCCACAATCCTCTCTCCTCGCTCCTCTCTTTCACAAACGCTCACAGCCTTTTCTGCCCTCTCTCCCTATGCCCTGCTCCTCTCTGTGCTCCTGATATGGCTGCTGACATTTCCACATTTCGCTGACCGTCTCTTCTCCTCTTCTCCGTGGATGCGTATCGCGATAGACTGTGCGTGCGTGTGTGCTTGTTTAACCGGGCAGAGAGGTTGAGAGATGCCGGTACAGAGCGTAGCCACTGCCTCTTGACTGCCTTGTGTGTGTGTGTGTGTGCATGTGTGTGTGTGTGCATGTGTCTACAGTCAGCTGCTTCGTCTGCCAACACTGCCTCCGCTAACAACATGTTTCGACGCACAAAAAGGTAAACGGTAACAGTGTGTATGACTGCTGTGGTGTTGTTTTCATGTGGATTCATTCAAACGTGTGTGGATGAACCTTGTATTTTTCCTGTTTCATTGTCCCTGCCTGCCCTCATGCAGTCTCTCAGTTGTCTTCGTGCCTCCATTAAGCTGCAGAAATGTGGTGTTGAGCATGCCAGTGTTTACTCACATGTTGTTTATTTACACCTGTAAACACTTGTACGTATACAGCCAGTGTTTGCCTATAGCGTCTCAGTACATATGATTTGTCATTGATGTTTATGGGCATTTATCTTTAGCCAGTGCGTCTAAAGATATGGATGTTGTAAATCAAATATATTACTCAGCTTTAGGGGACAGACGCTCATTATACATTAACTTGACATTCTGAAGGTTGACATAAGGCTTCTGGTGGTGTTTGTTGTGACTGTGAGTGGTTGTCTTTGTAATGAATTCCAAATTTGCTTCTTAAATCGTGAATATGATATTAGCAGATGCAAGACTGCTGGAAGCACATCATTCAGGCCTCTCATGATAACACATTTTGAAGTGTATATGTATATATGTATTGCTGAAATAAATATAGACAAAAAACAATAATATTAAAACTAACCAAACCAAAAAGAGCAAAATTATCCACAAAAATGTATTCTAAATGTACAATACTGTTAAATATTGTTTAATCAACCTTTTTCAAATCAAATCTTAGAGTATATTGCATAAAGCATATTGCAGAAAACAACAACAACAACAAAATATAATTTTTCTACTAGTGAAAAAAAAAAAGGCACACATGATAAATGTTGACCCCCCAAAAATGACTGTTTCATCTGTCCATATTAGTCATATTAGTCAATCACTATAAATCGATATAGTAAGTATCATGGCAGGCCTATATCCATAAATAATAGTATCAAAGAAGTGAAGTGTCTTGCTCAAGGACATGCTTTGGTCCAGACTTTAGACCAGGGCGACCAAAAAGAGGACTACATTCTGAACTTGACCCTTGGTAGAGAGAGAGTGCTGACATTTCTCAGTTGTACAGTGAAGACGATCAATAATGAGACCTAACCAGTCTTTCTAAATGGCACCATGATTAAAGAAAATGTATTAATAGACCTGTTTGCATTGAATTTGCTCATTTACCGTAGTTAGCACAGATGGATACTTTGCCATGCAGCAGTAATGCAAACCCATTTTATAGTTATGTTGTGTTCCCTGTTGGTTTATTTTGTACAGTGCTTTAGATCATGGATTATGAGATAATGATGTCTCTCCATACACATAAGATAGAATGGGAGATAGTATAGTATACAGAGAATACAGTCGTCCTCTGGGTAATGAACTGTGCACTGGGGCTGCAGTGCCTCTGATCACATGGGATTAGTGCTTCTCCTGCTGTGAGCAATGAACAAAATAAATATCAACAAAGAAAAGACGTTTGTAGTGTATAGACCTTATCCATGTTTGTGAACTGACTATGTTTCAAGGAATTATTATTAAATATTATCAGTATCATTATTATTATTATTAACTATTATACATTTTATATGGAGGCAAAAAAGTCAAAATAATCAAATGGTAGCTTATAACCAGCTGATTATGGATCTGTTGTCTTTAGAAGACTAGGTTAAAATACTGAAGAAAAAATAAATAAAAATACTTAACTAAAACTTTATGTGTTGGTTAAATAGTATTATTTGTAAAATGAAATCTCAATTTAAATGAGGTAATGTAGTGGACCACATTAATTTCACAATAGTGCTTGATCTAAATTAAGATCTTGCAGATCTGGATGCCTCAACATAATAAATAACACATATGTTAACATTATTTATAACATCCAAATACTGAGACATTAAACTCTGCATTAGTGGAGGAGTCTGGATGAGGTTTATGTGCAGCACCGCATTAACTCTCTGTTTACATTTTACTTACATTTAAAAGGGCAGTCATTTCCTCCATTTGTCTCAGAGTCCTTGGCCGGATTGTGCACTAATGGATTTAGGAAGCACATTCTGTTTTTCTCCACATCAAGCCGATTGGTGTCAATATCAGGTCAGAACACTTTCTCAAATGACTCAAGAAACTGTATGATACTGCATATTCAGATTTATAATGGCCACGTATGTGTAAAAAGGTAAAATTCTCCAACACACAGGAACATTTTTCATTCATAACCTGCATATGCATAATGTGTGCATATAACACCTATATAAGCATATAAGTGTTGTAATAGTTTTATGTTTTATGTAGTTTTAGTAATCATGTGTAATTATTGAAAATAATGGATTGATTTTAGTTTGCTGCATAGCTCCACTGCACCGTCTGGCAAAAATTGCTTTTACTTGCTTTTGCTTTGCTTACCTATATATTTGTTTTAGTAAAAAAAAAAAAAAAAAGACATATATCAATGACACTCAAAAGCACTTAGTAAAAAGTGAAAATGCAGAATAGTTCTTTCCTATTGATAAATTATTAAATGTATGTTACATAAGCTACTGAAAAAGTTATTTTTGGTAAAATAAGAGAATGTTAAATCATGCTTTTCTATTCTATTTGAATTAGTTGTCGGCGTTAGGAGAACACTTTGGGTCCTCAGTGTGAAAGAGCCTTGTGTCCTGCATGTGTTCTTATCATTCTGGGCTTCTGCAATTAAACTGCTACTACTTTGTGCTTAGTGCCAAACAGATTGTGCTAAAAGTAGTACAAAATAATAGGGAGGAGATAAAATGTGTAGCACGACACAAACACCAAGAGCATCAGTACTAGAGGCACAGGGAGTGGGCCGGGATCAAAGGAGTGTTTGAGGCTAGAGTTAAGACGCGCTCTTTGGGTTCACACCACTGGAGCTAGTCCCACGTGTCGACTTCATCTGTGCACTTAAAAGCAGCTCTACTGCTGTTTGCTATCAGCGCCTCCCAAAAAGTGAAAACAAAATGTAAAGGCTGCCTTCTTGTCGCAGAGAGGAGCCATTAAGTTTAGGCAGAAGTTTATTTAAGTCTATGGTGTTTCCCCAAATCTCTGCACATCAAAGTGGCTCATAACCAAGGCACAAACACTTAAAATCACTTTTTTTGTTCAGCGTTATAAAATATGTACCTCCACTGTCATATTATTTCAGGCACGGTTTACATACTGTTAAATGTTAAATTAAATGTGCATTACCATTATATAAAACAGTTGCAATCTTACTAATATCACCAGTGCAGGTTTACAAAGACGCACTTCATCATTTGTATTGTATTTACCAATTCAGCGCCAGATGGCCATAACCAACACATGCTTGTTCCAGTCCAGCTGTTAGCCACTGTTGATGTAGCGTATATTTGTGCGTCTTCATTCCCCAGCAGTCTGTGTCATAACAGAGCCGGGTAACGAGGTACAGTACAGCCCCGCGTTCCTCTCCTCTCCTGTTGTTTGTACCATGGCAGCACCATCTGTCACTGGCTGCTTTTCAGGCTGGCCCCAACCACAACACGCTCACTGTCTTTGATGTACTGATAACATTATGACTTATATTATAAATCAACCTGGATAACATTAGCTGCATTTAAAAGTCCTATATTACATAAAATTGACTCTGATGAGCTTTAAGCTATTCATTCACACATGTTTGAGTGCTTTATTATTAGTCTGTCTGCACCTCCAAAGCCCATGTAGTGGTAGATTTCAAGTTAACAGCATCCTTTTACCTTCAGTTCTGTAGAGATTGGCAATTCAAGGGTTGAAGTGAAAGTGTATGGAGTTTAAAAACACAGTGGAGCACTTCCTGTATTTCCACATGACATCACAAGGTGGGACAGTGTATTATCCATCTGAGAGGAGAGTACAGCCTAAATGTACAGTGTGTGTGTGTTAAAACATTTGTGAATGAAACAAAATACACATTGTATGTTTGCATGTTTTTGACGAGGAAACAACATTATAACAGAGATAAAAAAAATTGCGTATGAGCCCTTTAAATATAACCCTGACTTAATCTTTCGTGTCAAATCTAAATGAGTTATTGTTTTGTGTTCTTGTTAAAGTGCAGACAGGTAAGCTGCCAATATCTTTAATGGATTAGATCTATATTAATGTAATCACAGCCAATTTGAGGTTGCATACAAATTATGTGTATGGAAATGAGTTATGAGCGCTTTATGGCAGCAGGCAACAAACTGCTATTCAATTTAGTTCCTTTTATTATATATAATATATTGTGAAAAAATGCAGGAAAAAAGACAAATAATAAATCACAATTTATGTGGTAGGGAGAAGAATATTTTAGTAGGAATATTTATGTTTGAAATAAAAATTATTGTTAGTTGTTTGTTGAATGTTAGAATGTTGTTACCTCCTCAAAAACAGACCTGGTGTTGTGTTTTGGTTCATTCACACATGTTTGAGTAACCCTTTATGAGTCTGTCTCAAAATTCTCTGTTCCACCTTGTGATGTAATGAAGCTGTTGTTTTCAAGTTAACAGCTACGTTTTACATTAGCTCAGCAGAGATGGACAATTACAGGGCTGAAATCCTCCAAATGATTCTAGTAAAGGTGTACGTGTGGACTTTAAAAACACAGTGGAGTACTTCCTGTTTTACTGAATGACATCACAAGGTAAAAACATGTGTGAATGAAACAAAACACAACTCCGGATATATTGTGGACGAGGAAGCAACATTATAACACACATCAGAAAAAGCGTAACATGCACACTTTAATCTTTACTTTTATAGTTGTATCAGGCTTTATTTAGCACATATTGCCTGGATAGTCATACCTCCCACTGTTGCTGGTACAGTGGAAAACCGGTGCCCTCTGGTCTACATCCATTATCAGAGGTAAACGTTTTAATGTCTATTAGTCATGCTGCAAGACTCTGGGCTAATGCAAATGAGTCTGAGGAAGTGCTGTTTACGAAAGCTCCACATCATTCACTGACAAGAAGGTCATTGTCACTATCACAGTGCCATGTGTAAGTATAGATAAACTACTGATACTTTTCATCTGTCATCAACATTCCCTGGGGGTGTGATGCTAACTGTAGGGCCTGCTCTGTTTTACGCTCTGTTACTCAAGCTAGACTTTAATCTGATCTTTGTTTTAACACAATCTGGCCATAAAGAAATGACTTGGCAGGAACTACAACATGGTCAGCTGATTTGCGCTCTTAAACAAGTACCTCTCAAATAAATTACAGTCACAAATCAGCTGGCAGTAGCCAACAGTTTTTCACTTACTTACAGTCACCATTTTTGTTGAAAATTAAACACCTAAACAGGACCACGTACGCTCGTACTGATCAAATGCTCCTGAGAAACTGTTGCCTAAATCCATTTTGTACTCTTTTTTGAGTTTTTGTGAGCATGCCTATGTTCCCTCAGCCTTATGTTCCCTCATTTCTAAGTTTTTTTTTCTTTCCAACATTAGGCCCTATGTTTTCTCATTTCCTTTATCATAATTAGCAACAGATTTTATCCCAATTTCTCACAATTTGGTTATGCCCAACTTGTCCAGCAGCAGTTGACTACAGATGTAATGTGGTGCAAAGGGGCTCTAGGTTGAAATTACTCTGAATCATCCCTTTAAATGTGATATTTAAAAAAAAAAAAATGACTTGAATGAGAGTATCATTTGGAGAAAAATCTTAGAAATAAGAAAAATCTTAGAAATGAGGGAACATAGGGCTGACCCTGAGTTTTCATGCCGCATTCTATTGAATGTCGGTAGTAGATAAATCTGAGTCAGTTCTCCCAACATCTGTTGTAAATGTGTTCCATTGCAACAGTTGGGGAAAATATGCCCGAATCAAGTCCGTTAGTTAACTTTAGCTGTCAGCGACTCAATTATGGCAGTTTCACTCTTACATGCTCAGAAAAAAACTTCTGTCTACTGTCAAATGATGTGAAAGAAAGACAAAATGTATTTAGAAGACACTTTCTCTATACATACACGACGTAACATATCAAAATGACCAAAAGACAATTCTCCCTGTTTCCTGTGACGTAAATCCAACTGACTCGGTCTGCGCCGAACCAGCCTGAGTTTATATTTCTGAACCCCGTTTTGACTGAGGGTTGGATTCCATTGAACTTTCTCGAGGTGGAGGTCGGTTTTCCCTGAGAACCGGGCAAAAGAGAATGCAGCATTAGACAGTCTTTGCTAATGTGTGCATTGTGTCACCATGGTAACTCCTAAACATTCCACCATTAGAGATACATGTAGAACACCCCCAGTCAGACTAGACAGAGACTTGCAGCAGGTGAAAACAGGAGAGGAGAGGAGAGAGGAGATACTGCCCCCTTTTCGCTGCATCACCGGCCTGAGGGTCCACTTTCACGCCTTTAGAGGACATCTGACAACAGCCTCTGTGCAGACCAGCACTGGGACACACGCTCAGCTCTGTTTGTGCTTCTGGCTTCTCCATGTGCTGTTAAAGAAGGACACAATGCTCATAGACTGTAGAGCATCTTAAACAGGGTTGTATTATTTTATTTAACGGAGCAGTGTGTAACTTTTTGACTGGGCGTCCATCACCTGCTTGTTTCTAGGGATATTTCATAGCTCTGCCTGTAATGTTCCACAGTATGACATTAAACAGCTCTACCTTATATTTATTTAGTTTCAAGTGGCTTTATAGCTCAAAAATATCTGGAAAAACTGACTGCAAGCGGGGTTGCCTCTCCACAGATCTGACCTGTAACTTGGCCTGGTTTGGTCTCCATGAAGATAGAAAGGTTTAATGCCATACTGTGAAACATTACAGACAAACCAATAACATTTCCATGGAGAAAAGCATTTGATGGACCGTCTGTCAGAGACCTGGTTTAGTCCTATTTTAGACCTGCTTTAGTCCTGGTCTTGGTTTAAACCTGGTATAGTCCTAGATCTACTATTAACTGCACTACAGTTGAAGTCTAGTTTCAGGCTGTCACTGTGGCTTGACAGAGCTATATTGTCATGATTTTTATTTTTGTTGTTGTTGAGTTGTACCACTTGAGAGTTGTTTGTGGATATTATAGAGATAAAACATAAAACTGAGGTGTGATTTTATCTGGACTAGAGCCCTTCGAAAAATCTGGCCCCACTAAAGACCTGAAGACCCCTGCTTTAGTGGGTTCAAGAAAGTTCATATTTTTATCTTTTTAACATTATGTTATGCTCTAGGATTGCTATTAGTGTGACCAATATCATCATAACCCTCTGTAATTGTAAAAGTTTTACTCCACTATAATCTGCATCACATTTCTTTTAAAAAAATGCATTCACCCTTAATATTATTGCTCTCTACATCTTTGTAAAAGTTGCTGTAACAAATAAGTATCTCTCTTTGTGGTAAAAAATATTCATTCTGTTTTAAAATTAATTGTTGTTCCTAATTTGCGCAAATGTGTTTTCATTAGAAAGAAAACATGTTTCTTTGGTCTAGTGATCTTATTTACTGCGTATTCATGCCCCGACTTGACACCATTTCTGTTATTAGCTCTCTCCTCTTCATATTTTCCTCTCATGCACCATTTTTATCTTCTCTGCGTTGTCATCTTTTCTCCCCTGTCAGAATCTTTTCATGGGGAATAACTGCAAACACCTCTATTTATGTCTCTCTGTATTGGATTGCTTAGCAACAACAGCATCATGTGACTAACCCCAGTTGTACCCCTCACTCACGGTCTTGCTGTGTGTTGTTATCCTTCCACTTTCAGCATTGGACTTATCTATTCTTCGTCACCGTTCTTGATTTTCTCATCAAGTTCACCTTTGGAGCTCCATCTGCTGCCTGTCAGCATCACTCATCCTTCCACTCTATCTCTGTCTAAATGCTTTACACTTGATAAATCTGCCCACATGGCTTCATTTGGTCATTTTCCCAAATTTAGGATCTATTTGTGTCCCAGAAGATGTCTTGATGCCACCGCAGTCATAACAGCTATATTGCCTCACAGGAAGCCCTTAGCTGCTGGTTCCAAAAGCAATTTATAGAAGCATCATGTCATCCCTCCCCCATTTCTTTTCCATTTCTCCAAGTTGTAAACACGCACTCACCTTTAGGACGTCCCAGAGGAGGCAGAGGAGAGGCAGAACTGTCACTTGTCAGGAAGTCAGCCCAGACAGATCAATGGAGTCGCCATCGGGCAGGTCTGGTGTCCCGTGTGCTCTGTGAGTCAGCACTGAGGCCCGAGGAGCGCTCCGCTGATACCAAGTTAGGACCATCTTTCAGAGCTCATCAAATCACATGGACTCACATCAAATCACATGGACTCACACCTGTCACTCTGCACACGCTCAGACGATTGAGATAGACACTTCTTCTGCTGCCGCACATAAAGCTGAGAAAACACACAAGGCTCCTCACTGGATGTGTGACATTTTAATATTTAGGTGACATTGAAATTTGTTCATATATCAGGATTGTGATATATTGAGATGCTCATATTCTTATACAGTAGGCTGATATTTCTTTCTACAGGTTATTTCTATCTCTGATTGAGATGAGGGACGCACTGATCTAGCTTTTTCAGTTCCAACACCAATTTCGAAACTAAGTGTCTGCCGATCTTGGCCGATATGAGTGCAGAGACTGAAAACAACATGCATTTCCTTTAAACAAAAGAAAAACCTGATCCAAATGTGTTATGTAGCTGTTATTTATCCCATAAGTACCTACAGAACTTTGTATAAATAAAACATCAAATATTATGAGACTTTCTAGGGCAACTACAGTTTTGTTACATCAGTTTATATGTCCAATCAGGATATTGACTGAATCCATATTTGGAAGCGATACCCGATCCAGCTAATTTCAGTATCAGTATCAGATAGCAGTATTGGATCGGTTCATCCCTAAATGAAATAGAAAAAAGGGGCCTGTATTCACATGATCTAATATAACAAATGAAATTACATCGGAGAAACATTTTAATTATTATTATTTTTTGGTGCATTTGTGAAAAAAACAAATCAAATATTAATTGGTATCTGCAGTAATTATTGGGCCTAAGAACAAAACATCAGCTGAAAGATCTGATCATCCCTACTCCTCCTCACAACTAATTTTTTGTATTGATTCTGTGCTAGATGCTTGTATTTAAATGGCTATTCATCCACAAGTTGATGTTGTTTATTTGTGTCTATTTTTCACTGAAATGCCCAGAGGCTTTTGTTTGGCTCTGCACCTGACATCAGGAGAGAAGTGTTCCTGTGTGAGAAGTCATCAGCGAACAATTACAAAAGGCCAAAGACACTTAATGGAGTTAAATGCTGCCGAAGCATGAGTCAGGCGCAGTCCTTGACCCACAGTTTTATATACACTTATATATAGATCGTACCTCACCTCATACAACACATGCACACTGACTTTGACCAAAAGGCAGAAAAGTGGAAGTATCATAGTCGTAGAGCAGTTTTATCTCCTTTCTTATTGCATTTGTTGTACTGGGCACTTTTTACTGTTTTGTGTCAGATTTCTACGACATTTGGCTGATAGTGAAATTGAGTTTTTACCACAAAATAATAATAGATTTTTTCATAACCACTGTATTGTGATTTTTTCCAGCAAATACAAATTACAGATGCTTTCTAATAAAGGGCACATATTACTCTATTTTCAGAGCTAAATTATAATGTTTACTCATCAAAAACATGTTTCATTCACACATGTTTAACAGACAAAACCTGCATATTTAGGCTGAGTTCTTCTTTCTAACATCTCAAAAATGCTCTGTTCCACCTTGTAATGTCATGTGGTAATACAGGAAGTGCTCCACTGTGTTTTTAAACTCTATACACCTTCACTAGAGTCATTTTAGCCCTGGATTTGCCGATCTGTACTGAACAAAAGCTAAAAGGTTAACTTGAAAACTACCACTACATGACGCAGAGCATTTTGAGCCTTGGAGATGTTGACAGACCAGAATTACTCAAACATGTGTGACTGAAACAAAACACAAGCTTAGGTATGTTTTTGATGAGGTAGCAACATTATAACATTATATAATTTTGCATAATCAAGGTAGGCGCAGGGTCTTAAAAGTCTTTAAAAGGTCTTAAATTCCATGTTCCTAAATTAAGGCCTTAAAAAGTCTCAAATTAGGTTGTCCAAGTCTTATTTTTTCGCAAAGGTCTTACATTTCATTATCCTATTTTTAGCAATGTTAAATAGGGGGAGGAGAAAAAAAACAACAACGTGAAATCATGTAACTCTGGTTTCTAGCGCCGACGGCGGGAGTAAACAGTCAACAGAGTGGAGGAAGACGTTGGATGGATCATGGAGAAGTGTAGGTTTAATCCACCGTGGCTCTTAGATTCTATAGTAGTTGGTTGGTCATTATTAGAATTGGATCTGATGTTTTTTGCCCGCATAATGGGTGCGATGTTGGTCTTAAAAAGGTCTTTAAAAAGTCTTACATTTGGGGTGGTCCAACCTGGGGATACCCTAATAATATTGAATCTTTAAATTAGCCAGACTGATATGGTTAGAGATTACAGTGTTATATCAAATGCATTTCTTTGTATCTTTGCCCCTATGTATCATCTTATTATACAAACACTTACCTGTTTACTTTATGACCCATTGCCACAGGTTGATAGTTATTGCTGTGTGAGGTCGCTGCTTGCTGTGCCTGTGTATATTTTGTTGAGTGCTTGTGGGAGACGTGGCTCAGTGCCCAAGCAGCTGCAGAGAGGATAATTGCTCGTCAAAGCTTCTGCACGAGTCATTACCACGGAGTTGACCTTTGACCTTTCCACAGCGGGGTAACAGGCATCGTGGCCAATGACAACCCTGGGTGCAATACTCCGGCTCAAATAGTGTAGTAGGTCACATTTGCATTTATTGTTGTATATTGTATATTTTCAGTAGTGGGTAGGCTTGTCACGATAACAAATTTTTAAGTCCGATCATTGCTGAAGATGATGATGATAAGTGCTAATATTGAAACTGATCTATGTCACTGACACAAGATAAAAAAAATCTAAACTCTAAATCTACAATATTGTTAAAAACAACAAATAAACAGCAGAATAAAACACTTTAGTACTTAGTTTGCATCTGTAATGAGTCTTTGAAGTGATTAATTGAACCTTTTATGGCTTAAATCTTATCTTAAATCTTATTGTAGGAAAAAAAAACAGAAAAATAACAAAAACCTTCCCACTAATTCAAACAAAAAGCACCGCTGTAAATACTGATATGCCAAACGTCAATAACACCTTATAATTCACTTTATTATAATGTCTTTAGGAGCTAACGGTGCTTACTAATGCTCATTACTCATGCAAGTTCACACTTCGTTGTGATTGGATAAATCCCCTTATCACTCACTCAGAGCATAATGGAGTGGGTCTTTATATTAAGCAGGTAAGAAAGACGGACGGTTGAGAGATTCTGTCGTAATTTTTAGTAGAAATCGAGCAATATGCCTTTTTTCACGGCCGATGCAGATACAGATTGTTTAGGATCCAGAGCGGCTGATGCCCAATGACCTGTGTTGATGTTTTATGCCGATATGCAGGGCTGATTTTGTTAATTTTCCCCAAATCATGGAATTTGAATTAAAAAAACTCTCCCATGACCTTATATTCCTACACACTAGATGAGGAAGCAGCACATTTTTGCAGAACCTTCTTTGGGCTTAAGTGCTCATATATGATTTATGCATATTTTATTAACACATATTTAGGCAGCTGGTTGGGCCAAACAACATGCTGGCCTCTGTTGGAGATTTAAGGATAATAAATGATACTCTGAAAAGTGCAAATATCGTCCCCAATATATTGGCCTAGGTCTATCCCTAGTTTTTAATTACCCATTTTAGAAAGTCTGTATTTGTTGGAGGAAACTTTTTTTTTTACTTAATAGTTGTAAAAGTAGTGAGAGTTCACAAGATGCATTTGTTATCTCCAGGATTTTAGATGTTATTACAGTCTCGCCATGCAGAATCTCAGAATGTGTGCAGAAACATGACAATTAGCAAAAATTTGTGTGTTCTAAATTCACACCCAAAACAAACTGTTCACACAACAAAACAAGCAATTTCCTTTCACCTATTGTGAAATTTCATCAAAAAGAAAAAAAAAAAAAGATCTTGAAAGCCCGAGTCATTTTAAAAGTATTGGTGGTTTTTGGAGTCTAGATTGTGATGATGTTATACTCTCAGCAAGAGCCGGCTTACTTTATTATTAATAACATTGTACTTTGAAGATATGAAAGTACTATGAAATATCCAAAAGTTAAATGCATAAATGTTTAATCTCATCATTTCTAGCTCACTGTCTGCATTTAAACAATATTAATTTAGCTGTCCCCATCTGTATTAAATACCATTGGCCTATAGATTGTTTTGTTGTCATCTGAAACCCAGCAATATAAAACGCAACTTCATTTTAATAGCATTTTGTAAATCACCATTACATAGACTGGTCCTTTTTGCCAACAAAATGAATTCCTCTGCCTATCCTCGGCCTGTTGTCGTGTGCAGACAGCTCGGTCAGTCATAAGCTGTGATTTGAGCACCTTTTTGACAGTCTCTGCCCAATATGTCCACACATTTTCTCCCTCTGTCACATTTTAAAGTCGTTTCTCAGAGGCAGCTGGCTCCTCATCAGTGGTGGCCATCGACTGTGGCCAGACCAACAGCAGCACGCCCCGCCGACCCTCATGAATCACACTATGTTTGACTGACAGCCTCCTGTCAGGCACACAACCTGCCTGTATGAGCATTATTCTCTGCATTATTACAGAGTGGGAGATTTATGTGGGGATATTAGAGCTGGGAATCACAGAGTCCCAACCCTCACGATACGATAATCAATACAATATGGTGATACACGCAATAATTGATATATTGAACGATATTTTGCAATAGATCACTATTTTTATTAACCACATTTCTTTAACAACAGTTTTTCTTTGTTAAACCATTACTTGTACAAAGATAACATGGAATAAACCAGTTGTTCCCATTAAAACAGTGAACATGTCAAGTGTATTGCATAAAAAAATGTTCTTGTCTCTGAACAAATATCAAAATTGTAACCCTGCCACAAAATGAATAATAATAACAGTAAATAGTAAATAGTAATAGTAAATAATAAATCGTAAAGGATCCCAAAAATGCTCTTGGAGATATATATCAATACAGCAGCCCACAATAACGATATTGTACCGCTAAACACAATATTCATATTTTGATATTTTAGTACACCCCTGCCATGCTATAATATGTGCAAAAAATAACATTTGAATTTTTGACTTAGTTTAATTGTAACATGGGTAATTACACAGTAATGACTAATGTACCTTTACATGGTAATATACTAAATCTAACCATTTAAAAACTGCAAATTATTGGAAAGGATGGTTAATGTTTTTTTAGTAAAGCTAATTTGGTTTTCACTTACCATGATATTTCTCCTCTGTTGTCATCTTACTACTGTACTGAAACAAAATGTCAGACCAAAACACAGGCCACTAACAGTTGAGAAACACTGCTTGATATTAAAATCATAGACTGTATGTAAATGGACAGAGCTAACCTGCTAGCCACTGCTTTCCAAATAGGAAGTGTTCATGGTGGCGCATCTGGCTCCATCGACTCTACTATACTATAATATACTATACTTTATATTGAAAAATTGTCGCCCCTTTGTGTAACTGCTGTATTGAGCCTTGTCATTTTGGTGTTAAAATGTGTGTATTAACCACCTACCTGGTGTTTTTATTTCGCTATTTTGCACAAATATAAAATAATATTCTTAATACGGAACTGGCCGCATATTTGCTCCTCTAACTGAGTTTCATTTGACGACAGCTGAATGCTGTATGTGACGTCACACTCCCTTTGTCCACTTCTTTGTACAGTAAGATACATGTTTATTGGTGATTATACTGGTAGACCATAGCTCTAAAGCTGATGGACCCAGGTCTGCTTTGTTTATAGCACATATTGAGCTATACTGTTTACAAACACTAGATATTATTTACCAGACTGTAGATTTGAAGATACTACTCACCCAGAGTGAATTTCAAGAGGATTGCCAAGTGTCAGCCTCACAGCAGGTGGCTCATATTTGTTTAGGCTGCAAATAGCTTCCTTCATTCTTTGTATTTTTTTTTTTTTTACACCAGGATTTGTTATCATCTCTGCGTTCTTGTGAAAATAAAAAAAATAAAAAAACACCCATTTGGAGATGTCAGTGTTTGCTCTGTTGTAAAATGTGACTCAAATTGTGTTCCCATGGTAACAGTGTACATTGGTCTCGGTGAGCTGCTTGTTCCACTCCTGCTGTTTTTAATTTTTCCTGGTCATTTTGGTAAAGAGGGAGAGAGAGAAATTGTCCGTGGCGTGTTGCTAATTTGGATAATTGGACATGAATGAGTTTGAATATTTAAAAAGAATGAGTCTCTCTTTCACTGTAGAGCTGCCGGTCTTTGTTCACATTTAATTTATGCATGAAAGAAACCCAGATGTCACCATCAAAACAATTTGCATTGTTTAACAGAAAACTTTGTCACAATTGTATTGTAATTGATTATATTGTATTTAAAGGTCCTATATTACACAAAATTGAGCTTTAAGCCATGTTAAAATGTTGTTACCTCATCAAAAACATGCATTGTGTTTTGTTTTATTCACACATGTTTGAGTAATCTTTTATTATTAGTCTATATACAAATGCTCAAAATGCTCTGTCATGAAGAGGTAATTTTACAACATCTTTTATCTTTTGTTCAGTAGAGATTGCTTTTCTAAGGCTGAAATTATCTAAAAGATGCTTGTGTGAAAGTTTATGGCGTTTAAACCACAGTGGAGCGCATCATCACAAGTATTTTCTGTTTGAGAAAAGAACTGAGCCTAAATATGAAAGGTTTATGGGTCAATGAAACAAAACACAACTCCGGGTATGTTTTTGATGAGGAAACAACATTATAAAAGTGATCAGAAAATAGTGTAATATGGGCCTTTAAGTGTATGTAGGCGATATACCACAACCGTTGGTCATGTTATGCAATAGTTATACACTGGTTTTATATTGCTTTCAAGCTATAGGGTGTTCTTATAACAAATTGTAAGTGTAATCCCAGTTGTGTGTCTTGATTTACACATAACAGATTGAACATACTGTCTTTTTTGTCTTATCTGGTTCGCTTTGGCAGTCAAGTGAATCTCCACGGGGGCTTAAGCTGCTGCAGACCCCTATAGCTCCTGTCCTGTACTTTTACTGACTGCCACCGCTGTTTCTGCTAATTATCTAGGAGGGATCTGTGGTCAAAATGGGAACAAGACGGGTTTATTTAGAATCTGTTAAATAAGCTTTCTTCTTAAAGGTGCACTATGTAACTTTTTGTTTGGGTTTCCATCACCTGCTTGTTTCTATGGATACGTCATTGCTCTGCCTGGAATGTTCCACAGTATGACATAAAGTAGCTCTACATTACATTTATTAAATTACAGGTGATTTATAGCTCAAAAATACCTAAGAACACACCTCTCCATAGATCTGATCCGTAACTAGGTCTGGTTTGGTCTCCATGAAGATAGAAAGGTTTAATACCATACTGTGAAACATTCCAGTCAAAGCAATAACATAGAGAACAGCATTTAATGAGCTCTCCACCAAAAAAGCTACACAATGCGCCTTGAAATAACACCATCTGTTTCTGCTATAGTAGATAACTTATGGGCATGTTCGACCAAGACTTTCTCCCGCCTAAAATGTGATTTTGCACTTTTGGCTGTGTTTGAAAGCAGTGGACATACCTTGTGCATAATGGGGGGAAAAAACTAAGCAAAACATACTTTCCATGACTGAGGGACAAAAGCAGGCTAATTCTTATATAACCAAAGCTACTTATAACACTTTAAGTATTTAGCCAATAGTAAAATGCCCCAAAATTCTACTTAAAATGTATTACATTCTGACAAAAACGATTTTTGCGTTATTTTGAAATGTCATATCTCTATTGTTATAATGGCCCAAATAGCTGAACCGTAGACTGTATGCAGAAATGGACATAGCTAACCTGCTAACTGCTTTCCAAATAGGAAGTGAGTATGGAAGCGCTTCCAGCTCCATCAACTCCGGCTCCAGTTCACTTTATATTGAAAAGACGCCGCTCTTCTCTCTGTAACTGCTGCTCAGGTTCCTCAATTTGGTCTTAAAATGTTAATATTAACTCACTCTACAGGACCTTGGTGGTTTTATTTTGCTATTTTGTCTGTAAATTAATTCTTAAAATGGAATTCAGCTCCATTTCGCCCCATAACTGCTAGCATCGGTGAGCTTTTGACTGGAGCTGAATGCTTCTGGTGACGTCACACTCCCTCAGTCCATGTCTTTATACAGTCTATGATCTGAACTTCGTAACCTTTCAGCATGGATGTACTCGGCGTAAAATAAAATAAAAAGCTATTGTTGTTGCTTATCACGTCCCAGCCCTTCTCATGATTTCTCCCGTTGCCTCTCGAAAGATACACAAGTAACAGAACTCCAAAGTGACCTTTTCCCTGCGATAAACACTGGTTGCAGGATTATGGAGCACACTCCTCTTAAAATGTGCCTGTGCTGAATGCTTTTAAGATAACTGTCATAAAGCTCTGTGGATGCTGGAGACTTCTGCTTTTATGGACAGATCAGATACCTTTTCCTATTTCAATGTTCTGTTTGTGGTGTTATTATGTATTCAACAGTGTAACGCTGGAGTGTGTGATTAAATAGCACAAGCTTATGAGGAATGAGTTAATAAGTTTTGACTTTAGGTTTAACAATTATTACTAAACAATTAAATATAAAGTGGTCCCTCATTTATGGCAGCAGTTCCTTTCTAAAAATAAGCTGAAATAGATGAAATCCGCAAAGTAGTCAATTATTATGTAGGTTTTAAGGCTGTAAAACCCCTCACCACATACTTTGTGCACTTTTCTCAGACAGGACAGTTACAACCCTTTTTACATTCTTCTTAAAACTTATTCCTGCTGTTGTCCTTATGTTATGGTCCTCCTTATTTATGTAACGAACTGAAGATTAATTTATTCCATAATGTAGCCCAACAGCGCATAACTTCTACCTTCCTTCAGCATGTCTAGAAGTCCAACTTTATGTCCGATGGTTTGCATCTTCTTCTGCCTTTTGGGTGCGACCACAGGAGCCTTTGTCGGTGCAGAACATTTCGTCGACATTGTGGGTTTTGTCGGGGAGAAAACTTGCAAACATACAGCACTTCAGAATCACACTGCTAGAGATCAAACATTTATGTAAATTTGGCAAGCTGAAAGCATTCTGTACTGTACAGGAGACACGGCACGAAGGAGACTGATTGACATTGGTCTACAGTCTCTTAGTCAATCAGGACGCAGGGGGAGGAACACAATGCACGTTCATATTCTGGAAAAAACAAAACAAAAAAAAAACATGCAAAATTGCACAAAAAAAACTGTGAAACAGCAAGGCCTTGAAAGGTGAACCGTGTTATATTATAGTGAGGGACTACTGTAAATAATAATTCATACCATAAACCTTTACATCTACAGTTAGATAATATAGCCAGAGTAAATATTTAGCTATTGTGTCCCTAGAATAATATAAATGGGTAAGTGCACTAGGCCAGTCCTTCAGGAGCTCCTGACGAGGACCCTGGCTCTGATCTGGAGATGTGTTCTTGGTGGTGCACAGTTTCTGCTCTTCATTTCCCCAGTGGTGTTTAAGTGTTGAATGTGGAGCACTCATCAAAAGCCTCTAAACCTCAGTGTTTTAATATCACCTTAAATACAGTGTGTTTTTGTTACGATAGTAGAGGGCTGGGCAATATGGAGCAAAAAATATATCTCAATATATTTTTGCTATATCTCGATATATGATATATATCTCGATATCTGTACCGGAAAAATAACCCCCCAAAACTATTGCAAAAACAAATATGCCAAATTCAACCATGTCTTTTTTAATTGAATTGCAAAAAGTAGACAGTTCATATAGGAACAAAGTGCTTCTGCCGCATTCAAGATTGCAAAAAATCCCTAATTAGATAAATGATCATTTAACTGTAAAAGAAAAGAAATAATACATGTTGCCTTCTTTTCATTTATAAATAAAACAACTCAACTCAAGCTCATCTTTGCATTAACTATTAACCATACGATAAACATGAGCTCGTTTAGCAGAGGAAGCTCGGGAAGTTCCTTATTTTAATAGATCCATGTTCCTCACCAGTAGTAAGGAGCTATGAGGTATCCCACAATCCACTGCAGATCAAACCAAACATTTCCAAACAGTATTGTACAAGTTACACTGCAGCAGATTATTAATTAAAATCTTCTGCATAAATAAACTTTATAACATATAAAGCATAACGACTCTAGAGCCACATCAGCCCGTTTGAGATTATAATGTGTTTAATGCAGTTTTGTGCACTTGTGTTTACGTTTTACAGAAACAAAACTTAAAACCACATGTCTCATTTGCATAAACAGCGCACTGCGTGTGGCTAAAGCGGTTCAGCTTCATTCGGACTAAAGGACACGACTCAGAGGAATATGAGTTTTCTCTCTGTGACAGAAGATGTGCTGTGTGGAAAAGGTTCATGGTGCTAGAAGCTTTTCACTGGTACCAAGTTTCGGCATTCACGGCAGTAGTGAGGAGTGAATGAGACACAAGCGAGCAAAATCAGGGAGGTGGTGGCACGCGGGGCGATGACAGAGAAAGCAAACAAGCGAAGCTGCAAAATCAGAATTGAATATAAGCATTATATTGATATATACGATATGTAAAAATCCATATTGTGTTTAAAAAATATATCGATATATTTAAAATACCTAAATATCGCCCACCCCTACTATAGTGTATAATATATCAACACAACAAAGGTGTAATTGCAATGTAGACACAGTAGATACTGGACACACATACAGTATTTAGACTTAGACTTACTTGGACATGGACATGGACTTGGACTTGGACTTAAACTTAGACTGAGACTTAGACTTAAATTTACTTAGACTTGGACTTAGACACACATTTATTGATCCATTAGGGGATTTTTTGGACACACATCACAATATATTATAATAACAAAGTGGTAATAATACATTTAAACTAAGTAGAAAGTTAGTAAGAGACTGGTGTCAAATAAGGTTATTGGATATGTACAACAAAAAATAAAAATATGTAAAAACAGTACATGCATTACATTGAATTAATTAACTCAAAGTAAGTAAAAATGCATCAAAGTAGAATATCTAAATAAAAAGGTACATTATGATGATGCAACTTTAAATATCTAAACAGTCAATGACTCAGATTCAATGGGTTCAGTTGTGATGAATCATGAATGAAGAGCTAAGTAAAAGCCAGAGAGAGAGAGAGAGAGAGTTGTGTACAGCTGGTTGGGACAACTATTCCTGTGTGCCTTTTTACATTCGTCTTAATTATGATGAAAACAGGGAGACTACAGGAATCATTATCCATCTGTACTTTTCACATACAAGTTTAGCACCCTCCCTCTCTTCCTCTCATCTCCTGCAACTCAAAGACTTCAGAGCCACCATCCAAAGCTAATGCATTTCTCTTAAATATTTCACTAAGTTCCTCCTCTGTTCTGCAAGGCTGAGTACAAGCTCTGTAGAGGCACCCTGTCACCGAATAAATCTTTTGAGAGGCTTGATGTCTCACAGTGCAAGAGACAATTGTAGTGACTGGCATGAAAAACAAGAAAAAAACACGATGGAAGGATGTGGGTGGAAGAAGAGTTAGAACTATAGATCATGAAGCGAGATATTCAGTATTGTTCATCAAATATGCGCTGTGTCCTCGATTCTTTGCCCGCCTGTTATGGAATTCTCCATGTCCTTCACACGCAGAAGCAGAAGAGGGTTGAAGATGATGCAATGTGGAGAAAACTTGTGTTGGTCAGATGGTTTTGTTCTGCTAAATCTGGACCGACAGACACTTAAATTGGGTACCAGAAGCTGTGGAGCAATTCTCACATCAAACAGATGAAATAAAAGTTCATTAGAATTCTTATTTTCCTCAAACTTATTGTCATCAAATTCCCTGTTTAGTGTAGTGAACTAGTGTCAGGACAAAATCTGGGATTTTTAATAAATAAATCTTAATCGAGAAGCCTTCAGTCATCATCTTTCATATGTAATGTAATTTAAAAATTACATTGTACAATTAGAATAAATCGCTTGTCTAGTCGACTACTAAAATAAAATCCAGCAAGACAATGCAAAAAAATAGATCTTAAAGGACCTGTATTATGCAAAATTGACTCTTGTGAGCTTTACGCTTTAAGATATTATTACATTAAAGACATACCAGTAGTTTTGTTTTGTTTCATTTGTACATGTTTGAATAATCTTGTATTATTAGCCTGTCTACATCTCCTAAACTCAAAATGCTCTGATGCCATGAAGCGGTAGTTTTCAATTTATCATCTACCTTTTACCTTTTGTTCAGGAGAGATTTGCAATTCCAGGGCTGAAAATATCCAAATAATTTTAGTTAGGTGTATGGAGTTTAAAAACACAGTAGAGTGCTTCCTATGTGCTGAGTGAAGAACTAAATAAGCAGTGTTTGTGTGTTAAACATGTGAATTAAACAAAACACAACTCCAGGTATGTTTGTGATGAGGAAACAATAGAAAATAGCATAATATGGGCCCTTTAAACTTCATCCACCACAAACATTTGGTCAAAAATATACCATATAGATTATTGTAATTAATCTCCTGTAAACCTTTTTTTAAACAAATATTTACTTATTTGTCTATTTCTGCTATAAACTATTGCCATATTATGATGACACCATCCTCTCTCCATTGTTTTACACTGGAAATTTAACTCTGTAATATTTTTTATTTACATGTACCCTAATTCAGATAAAATACTAAAACCAAACAACTCAAAAACATTTTCTTGTAACTGTGTGTTATTGTGTGATATTGTTAAATTCTCGTCTTCTCATGACAGACAGCGTTGGGAGAAGCCTTTATAGTCTGATATTGTTTATGGTCCATACCTGCTTTTCCCTTCCACTTCATCACGTTCGCCATTATATGTGACAGGACCTGGAGGAAATTAAAAATCTGTAGTGTGTTGCTCTTGTTCCCTATGGAGGACCCAGTGTCAATAAAGCTCTGTATTACTGTATTACTATATTACTCGTATGCACATAAAGACAACTGTTCTCCACAATAAAAGCTATGAACACAGACACAAGTAGCAGGTTCACACAGTACAATACATGCTGTGCTGCCATTAACTTGGGGGTCAGTGGGTGCGCTGTTGATGGAGGTGGATGTAACACTGATAAATATTGACTCTTCTCTCTCTGTGTGTTTTTATGTGCTCCAGCTGCAGGACCAGTAACCGAAAAAGCCTCATCCTGAGTACGTCCCCGACTCTGCCCCGGCCGCACTCTCCACTGCCTGGACACATTGGTCAGTGCTGTTTTGTACGACTGATAAAGTGTTATAGCTAATAAAATGTGCCTATGTACACTGGTGTATGAGTGTGTGTGTGAATGGTTGAGTGGTTCATTGGTGTAAAGTGCTTGTAAAGTGGCTTGAAGGTGGAAAAGTGCTTTATAAAAATTTGACTATTTACCAAAATAATTTATGTTAATTAGGAGAAAGCTGCATTTTAGTGTTTAGAGTTTAGTGTTGAGCTCACAATGTTAGGGATTATAGGGACAAACTTGGAGCCAGGTCCATATTAGGATTAGGAATTTAGGAATTTATCTCTTTAATGTGCACTATCAAATAATTAAATAAATTAAGCCAACTATGTGAATATATATTTAAAATGCACACTGCACATATATACAAAACCTAATACTTTAAACTGACAAATAATGCTAATTGTTATTGTTGTTTTGCTGCATAAATTTGTCTTTATTGTATATTTCTTCTCTTCTGTTCCTCTGTGTATCTCAGGAAGCAGTCCCCTGGACAGCCCGCGAAACTTCTCACCCAGTGGGCCTGCTCACTTTTGCTTCGCCTCCTCCAGAAGGTTTGGCACACTCATACAACAAACAGCTATAGCATCACAAGAGCGCGTGAAGTTCTGTAGAGAAAGTGGAATATTTTACACACACACATATACACACACACACACAAACACACACATACACAGTATAACTCAGCAGGAGGCCCACCCACTCCTATGAATAAATACGAAGACTCTTTTTATGTTCTGATGTGACGTTTCAAACACCAAGTTGACAGAGGCAAGATAAATGAGGATGAGGAAGGTGCCCAAACATTGTCTCATCTCTTTGTTTTGGGGAAAAATAAACCACAAACAACAGTTGCTAATATTTAGATATAAATTTTACACAGAGAACAGCTCTTTTCACAGGTTTTAATTACTCTGTGTTTTCTCATGGGTCTGTTTCGTTGCAGAGCCGATGGCCGTAGATGGTCCCTGGCCTCTCTGCCCTCCTCAGGATATGGCACAAACACGCCCAGTTCTACGGTGAGATATCATAATCTCTCTATTACCCAATGTACCAACGAAAACATTAACCAGCTCAAACAAAATATGCTAAACAATGATATGAATATTATTATTTATGTCTTTTATTGCTGATTAGTAATGTTATCATCCTCTGCAGTTGTATTTGTAGCACTTTTTTTCTTACCTTTTCTTATTCTGTGGTTCTGCTTTGAAATGATTGCACATTTTTGCAAATAAACACCTCTCATTTACTGCTATTTTTCACCTCAGCAAAAATATCCAAACCCAAAAATATGCACAGTAAAATCCTCCAGCTAAGGTAATCCTGAACAAAACCTAGAGCAAATGCAGAGAACAAATTTTCCTGTACCTTAACCTTAAAGGTGTACTGCGTAAAATTTCTAGTGGTCCTCCACCTGATGTGTCCATGGAAATGTTGCTTTGCCTAGAATGTTCCACAGTATTGCTTGTCTCTATCACAAGGGAGACAAGCAGGTTACAGCACTACGCTACATTACAATTCAGATCTGTGGAGAGTCGTCCCTATTCACAAGAATTATTGTATTTTTGAGCAATAGAAACATCTGTAATGAATAAATGAGACAAGACCCTCCACCAGAAAAGTTATGCAGTGCACCTTTAACTTTAATATTATGCAAAACCATCTTTTGTATTGTAATAACATAAGAATTACCTCCTAGTCCCTCATCATTCTGTGTGTTACATGGACATTCAATATATTTTTCTCCTTGAACAGTGTATGTTGTATTATATTATATAGGCAGCAATCGATTTGGTAATTTAATCCATCACTTTTACCATTTATAATCAGCCCGCCTGCTTCTCACAATCCCTCTTGGACTTTATCTTTCTTATTATTTACACCATAACCCTTGCACATGGAAAATAAAACACGAAAGCTCAAGATGTGAGTTTGTGTGAGTGTGTGCCGGGGTTTTATGCATCAAGATCAAAAGGAACTGTGGGCAGAAAGGATGCTGGAATGACTTAGTAAAGTAAACAAACTGAAGTGAAGGTGATAAAGAAGAAGAAATCCGCAGCAAGTTTTTGGCCCACGATATACAGTATAATGATGTTTTCTCAGACTTGTGTCCTCTCATGGGAAGTGCCTAATTGATTCTCTTGACTGGACTGGGTGAATTCACAGCATCATTACAGGGCTGTCTGCAGAAGCTCAGATTGAGTTTGTAATAGATTTTTATTACACAAATGGCAGAGGTTCCTAATAGATCTGTTCATTAAGCGACGCATTGATCCAGGCTCCTCTGTTGAAAAGAAGTTGTTTTACTAGCTCAGTGTATATAGACAGCATTAACCCTGAGTCACCTGTCGACATGTGTGGACTCAGCTTTTGCGCCCCGTAAAACCAGCTATCATCTCTTTCTTTAAAGGTGCATTGTGTAACTTTTCTTGTAGTGGGTCTGTTAAATGTTTTTCTCGATGGAGATGCTATTGCTCTGCCGGGGATGTTTCACAGTATGGCATTAAACCTTTCTATCTTCATGGAGACCAAACCAGACCGAGTTACAGGTCAGGTCTGTGGAGAGGCAATCACAGTCAGATTGCATGTTTTTATAGGTATTTTTGAGATATAAAACCACCTGTAACTGAATGCATGTAAGAAAGAGCTGTTTAATGTCATACTGTGGAACATTCCAGGCAGAACAGTGGCATATTCATAGAAACAAGCAGGTGAATTTTATCATTTCTATCAGTTACAAAACAGTGTAATCACATAAAACAAAGCAAAACATCTCATTAAATCTACACAAATACATGAATCATAACAGGTTAATAATAAATAGTAATGGGAATATTTTCCTCTACATGTACTGTACCCTAATTGAGCTGGAAATCTGGATATTTTATTAATATTTGTAGCTTCTACCCTCTCATATATTGTTGTACCTTGTGTTCTTAATGTGTTTGACTGATACTGTGGTGTGTCCCTGCAGTCTTCGAGCTCATCACAGGAGCGGCTGCACCAGCTGCCCTTCCAGCCCACCATGGACGAGCTGCACTTCCTGTCCAAACATTTTGGCAGCACCGAGAGCATCACAGACGATGACGGACGGCGCTCACCACACGTCCGGCCGCGATCTCGAAGCCTCAGGTGAGATCAGCCACACTAATAATGCTCTTAGATGCTCTAAAACTGATGGTATACTATCACAACAGCCACTCACTGATATAGTGACTAAGAGATTGACCTGAACATTTCATGGGAGAAAGCTGACGTATAAAGGTTAACTAACTCAACAAGTACACACATAGGATTTGTGAAATGTGAATAGTGGTGGATGATGGCAAAAAATGGTATTCATACTCTATTTTCTCACTATTTCAGTGTCATCATTATGTGCATATACTATAGCCTTAAATTCCATTTAACCAGTATCCGCTTTTCTGAACCTTCACCTGTCACTCACTCATGACGTGACAGAGGCTGCATTATAGTGAGAACAGAGTGACATGTAATCACATGAAATGTCATATTGCTCACCCTTGAATCAGACATATTATGCAAATTTGACTTTTTAGAGCTTTTAACCATGTTCCTCTTACCATTTACTCATCTGAAGTTGTATTTGAAGTGATTTGTGATGTTTGAGCAGTTTCTAATTGCTTATTTCCAAGAGGCCATATTGCTGATCAGTCCCTGTTTTCACCACCGGTGTACACCTGCTCTGTACATACTCTTGTTCTCCAATTTTATTTTTTCTTAATCAGTGATACACATGTAGGATTCACAGGGTCACATAGTCCGCGGACTTGTTTCTTTTTGTTTTAGATGAATATTCTGATGTAAAATGTGCAAATTACAACAAAATGATTCACAGATGTCATTAATTATAGCAGGAACAAGCTCAACAGGTAAAATAAAACTATGAATTTGTTGGCGCTAATTCAATGTCAACTCCATGTTATGAACAAATATTCTTATTATTTATTAGTGTATCGTATAATATTATATCATTCCTAGTATTATTGTACTAGTGTACAGTTATGCCATCATCAGTTCACCCAGCTGTACTTTATGTAGCCTCCCCTCTGGATGCAGCAGCCCAGGCTGTGTACAACATGACAGTACTTATCAGTATGCAGTTTTCATATGAAGCTTCTTTGCAGTCAGTGGCCTAGATAACATCTCCTGTGCTTTTCCAGTACAAATGCTCTCTGCCTAGACATGCCTTGTTTATTCTCACAATCACCTTTTTTTTTTTTACTTTGGTATCAGGTGTAAAATACAGTATGCTTATTGAGTCAGGATTAGTCAAATTGATTTTTCTTTATCTTGAGTGACGAGTGGCAGGTTAAAGAAACACTTAGATACTCCTGAAAGATTGCACATCATTGCCAAGTCTAGCTCTACTCATTGTTGTTTGAAGCACTTTTCACTCACCTTGTCAGTGTAAATATGTTCAGTGTAGCTGTGTGGGTGATGTAAGTAGAACCAAAGCATGAGCCAGATACCATTATATCAAATTAAATTCAGACAATGGTACAGATAAAATTGCAGCTACTGATAGGACCTTCAACTTTTTTATGGGATCTGAATCTTTTGGATCTATTCATTTCTAAGAATTGTTCAAAAGACTGGCTGTTTATGTTTTTTATAAGATAGAGGCCAAAGAGAGAACTCATTTTATGTACAAATTAATTAAACAGAGAGAAGTGACCAAGGCTCCGATTTGTTTAAAATGGTTCAAACTGAGAGTGAGAGTGCTTTTCCTTTGAAATTATACACGAGCTAACTAAAATGTGCTCTACAATAATAATGACAAAAACAAAAAAACTGAAAAACTAAAAAAAAAAAATTATAAAAAAAACGATTTGGTTCTTTTAAAAAATTTGATTTGGTTCCAAAATTTCATGTTGAAGGTACATTGAGTCACTTTTCTGGTAGAGAGTCTATCATTTGATTTTTTTTCCATGTTCCACAGTGGCATTAAACTTATTTATCTTGCATTTATTCTATTATAGGTGTTTTGTTTCCTTAAAAAACATGAGCAGGGTCACCTTGCTATAGATCTGATATGCAACTTGGCTTGGTGGTGTCACTTTTTTGTTTCCAAGGAGATAGATACATTTATTGCAATACTATGGAGCATTCTGGACAAAGCAACAGCATCTCCATGGTGACGAGTAGGTAACAAACCCTCCACCAGAATAGTTACACAGTGGACCTTTAACGAACCGATCAAAAGAGCAGACTCATTCAGAGACTACTATTCAGTAATTGCAGCTGTTGCCTATCACCTTGAAGAAAACCCACAGACAATCCCGCAGAAAAGAAAAGCAGCACTGCCTCTATGAAAAACATTCCAGAGTCAAAAATAAGGTTGACAGGAATCCCATTAGGATGCTGTTTCCTTGTAAACTGTCTTCCTTTTGAGTCTTACATAGCACAAGAAATGCATTGCTGCAGTTTTGGGGCCCGTTTTTGACAGGTGTAAAACGTCTTTCAGCTTGATATAGAGAAAAGACCCAGATCCATTAGATAAATAGACAGCGCTGAGCCTCCAATTGATTGTATTAGCATAAAATACAGACAGGATTAGCACGCACACACAATATTATTCCTTTCTTCAAGAGTAAAGAACAAGATTGCTTATTTTTCTTCCTTGATGTTGCCTCTCCTCTTTGCCCTTCTTCCTTTCATTCTCACAGTCAGTGGTATATTACTGGCCTTTCCTCCATGTTTGTGTCTCTTTAGCCCGGGGCGCTCCCCTTCCTGCTATGACAATGAAATCGTGATGATGAACCATGTCTACAAGGAGCGATTCCCTAAGGTCATTCCCACAACACAAACACTCAAAGATAAAAACAAAAACAAATGGAAACTAATACACAAACTTATATTTTATTTCTTGCATTTAAAGGTCCTATATTACACAAAATTGACTCTTGTGAGCTACAACTCATGTTATAATGTTGTTACCTCTTCAAAAATATACATGTAGTTGTGTTTTGTTTCATTTGCACATGTTTGAGTAACCCTGGTTTATTAGTGTGTCTACATGTCCAAAGTTCAAAATGCTCTGATTCACCTTGTGATGTCAGGTAGTGGTACTTTTTAAATTAACAGCTATATGTTACCTTTCATTAAGTAGAGATGGGCAATTTTATAATGCCATGGGAAAATAAATATAGGCTACAAATACATAACTTAGAGCAGTTTTGCGATGTATAAAACATAAAATGAGTAAAATATACTTTGAACATGAAATAAGGCATAGAAAAACATAAATGTATCAAAAATTAACTACATATCCAGCTGTTCTACAAAATAAAAAAAATAAAATAAATATACTTATTTATTTATATAAATAAATATCCCTAAATAGACTTTGTTAAGCTTCATCATCTCACCTCGATTGTGTGAGTTTGGAGATTGTTTGACCCACAATTTTGACCTGAAATTATCCAAATGATCCTAGAGAAGCTTCATGTAGTTTAAAAACACAGTGGAGCATTTCCCGTATTACCACATGACATCACAAGGTGGAACAGAGTGTTTTCTGTTTGAGAGAAAAACTCAACATAAAAATGTGCAGCACTTGTAGGTCAAACATGTGTGAATGAAACAAAACACAACTCCAGATATGTTTTTGATGAGGAAACAACATTATAACATAAATCATAAATTTGTGTATTATGGGCCCTTTAAATGTTGTTTTCTATTGTATATCTAACATTGATTTCCTGTTGTGTGGTGCTAAAACCTTATAAAACTCCTTTACAATAATGACACATTTTCTCATTTTCTCATCATCATTTTCATCACCAACATCAGGGAAATTATAGAGTAAAACAGAGTCTGATTGCATTGGTTGGACAGTGAATAATAGGCCAGCTGCCTTCAAATACAGACACACAATTTTCCCTGCTTTTGAATCAGCGCTCCAAGGGATTATAAGAGGTTTTCCAGCTCTGAAAGATCACAGTTACAATAGGAGATCAATAAATGCGCTGTTCTCATAAGACCAGTGTGCGGTCAAGATACAGAAAATGAAATTGCTATGTGTTTGTTGCACATTTACTGATCTGTAACATAAAAAAAGAATTACAGTATTTAAAGGGCTTATATTTTGCTATTTTCAGACCTATGTTATAATGTTGTTTCCTCATCAAAAAACACACCTGGAGTTGTGTTTCGTTTCATTCACACATGTTAAACATACAAATCCTGGGTATTTAGACTTATCGTCAACAGAGCATTTTGAGTTTTGGAGATGTAGACAGACTTATAATAAAGGATTATTCTAATGTGTGAATGAGACAAAACACACACACAAAAGAAATATTTTATGGTTTACAGTGGACATTCTATTACCTAAATAACTGTAACCTTTGCTCTTTGATCATTACCCCAACTTAAATTGTGATTTTGATTAAAATGTGATATATTGTATTGTGTAGCTCTAATAGATTCATACATTTTATTTACACAGTTACTAACTAAGCAAAAAGAAAAGCACTAACTGATGAAAACTCCTCTTTACCCAACCAGGCCACAGCTCAGATGGAGGAGCGACTGGCAGAGTTCATCAACAGCTACTCTCCAGAGAATACCCTTCCTCTGGCCGACGGAGTCCTGAGTTTTATTCACCACCAGATCGCGGAGATGTCCCGGGACTGTCTGGCCAAATCCCGCGAAGGCCTCATCACCAGTGTGTACTTCTGTGAACTGCAGGAAAACCTGGAGAAGCTGCTGCACGATGTGGGTTGACCTTTGACCTCTGTGGGGGAATGATACATGGATTTAATTAACCGCCTGCCTCTTGTGTCCACAGGCCCATGAGCGCTCGGAGAGTTCAGAGCTGACTTTTGTAACAGAGCTGGTGAAAAAGCTTTTTATCATCATTTCCAGGCCAGCCAGACTACTGGAGTGTCTAGTGAGTTTCTAAAGCTGTTTCCAAATACTAAGAGACTTACTAATGGGATGATTGTGCAACCCCTGACTTCAATTTCAGCTGAATTACCGAAATCAGTTTTGCTTCATGTCTATATGGTGGCAGCATGCAGGTGGCCAGATGTTTAAAGGGCCTATTTTATGCTATTTTCTGATTTTTGTTATATTTCCTCATCAAAAACATACCTGAAGTTGTTTTTTGTTTCATTCATACATGTTTAACAAACCCTGCATATTTATAAGTTCTTCTCTCAAACGGAAAACACTCTGTTCCACCTTGTGATGTCATGTGATAATACAAGAAGTGTGTTTTTTAACTCTGTACACCTTCACTTGGATCATTTGGATTATATCAGATCTGGAATTGCCAATCTCCACTAAACAAATCATAAAAGATAGTAAGGCTGTGCAATTAATCGCATTTTGAGTGCGATTTCAATTTGTGGGTCAAATGATCTACAAACTCATATAATCAAGTTTAAATGATAAAGCTTAACAAACATCTTGTAGAACAGCTGGGTATATAATTCATTTTGGATACATTTTTATTTTTCTATGCCGTATTTCATGTTCAAAGTATATTTTATTCATTTTATGTTTTATACATCGCAAAACTGCTCTAAGGTACCTATTTGTAGCCTATATTTATTTTCAATTTGAAAGTTTTGTGTAAATTATCAATGACAAAGTTTTTTGTTTTGTTTTTTGAGAGAGAGAGAAAATACTGAATAAAAGGATCGTGTCATTAAGAAATAATCGTTTGAATAATCGTGATTTCAATACTAACCAAAATAATTGTGATAATATTTTTTTCCATAATCGAGCAGCCCTAAAAGCTATTAACTTGAAAACCACCACTGTATGACATCACAAGGTGGAACAGACCATTTCCAGCTTCGGAGATGTGGACAGAATACTAATTACGTGTTACTAAAACATGTGTGAATGAAACAAAACACAACTCCAGACACATAACATTACAACATCACTTTTGAATTTTGTGTAATATAGGACCTTTCCTCCCCCACCTTCCCAGCCCAGATATTATTGGACGCTATAATGTGTAAAATAAGGTTGAAGAGTTGGGAGAGCACAACAAATCAACCAGGAGACTGTGTCCTTGGCATGTCAATACAGTCTGTGCATAACTCACTTCACTTAGAAAGAACAGGCTGTAGAGTCTCAACAATGGAGGCTTGGCCAAACCGCGTTAGCTGCTGATTGATGGCATCACATATTCAACTCCTTCGGCCCCAGCTCATCTTTCTGTTGCCACAGCGACCAGCGCAAAGGTCGATGGGGTCATGCATGTGTGAGAGACCTTTTTAGCTTTCTTGGAATGAAACAACACACATAAATACATTGTTGTTTGGACCTCTATTCTGCATTTAAGTGAGTCTGATTTGGTGGAAATGTCACACCGTGATTAGTTGTTAGCTAACCACGGTGAAGAATATTATCCTGGAGCAATGCAAACTATCAGAGAGGGTGGCTAATTTACACCTCTCAGCACCTCTCTCTCTTTTCGCTGGCCTGGAAGGTTTGAGAGAGGGAAGAAATAATGTTGGCAACCTCAGGCGCTGCTTTCTAATCAAAATGTTATTCCAGCAACAGGAGTAAGACTGGATCCCACTGGACTTCACAAAGACTCTTACTTGGCTTTTATGGATGCAATTTAGAGTTGTGCTAGGAGTAGACTACCTGTATGTTTGTGTTCACCTAGTTTAGAGAACACAATGACTGTAGACTATGCCATACCAGTACTGAGGTTTAAAACACCTGCATCAATCTATTTTAATTTCAGAATAAGAATTACTTTTATTTGTCCCCAAGGAAAAATTCTTTAAAAAGCTATGTAGCTTTTCTGGTATAAGTCTAGTACCTCGTTGTGTCCATGGAAATATGCGAGGAAGTTTGCTTTCTCAGGAAGGTACCACAGACTGGCATTATAAACTTGGTCATTATTTAATTATATGGTTTTTTTTTTAAACAATACCTTGAATAATATGCATTCTACTGTAAGTGGGCCAGCATCCCCACATAAATTGTAAGGCTGGGTATCATTAAGAAGTTGCCAATATGATACATATCTTGATACAGTGCACTTTCAGTTCAGTACGATATATTTCAAATCGATTCGATAAGGTTCAATAAAAAATAAAAGCTAAAACATGGCTGTGATACTAAAAGTCTTTGTTAAACCACTTCTTAAGCAAAGTTCATATGAAACACGCCCATTTTAATCATCAAAACAGTGAATATGTCAAATGTGTTGCATAAATGAGTTTCCTTCCACTAAACAAGCAACAAAACTGTAGAACTGTAATAAAATAACTTAGAAAAAATATACCAAAAAATGCTCTTGGTGATATATCGATACGGCAGCCCACGATATTGATACCGCATCATCACATTAAACGATACGATATATTGATATTTAGATATTTTTGCACACCCCTAATAAATTGACATATTGCTTGTTACCATGGAAATACATGCGCTTCATACTGTGAAAAATTTCAGGCAAAGCAACAAAATCTCCATGGCGGCAGACCCTCCACCTGAAAGTTACACAGTGCACCTTTTATCGAGCACCTATGTATAAATTCTACATTGATAAATATGTTCACGTTAGTTACATGATGAACAGAGAAACAAAGACGTTAATTTAATTGTAAATGGTTTGCACTGTGTTATGACTGTGCCTAATTAACTTGAATGAAGTGATCATAATCATATTTAAGTAATTACATTAAATGATATTATAACTGATTCACGGTTGTGTGATTCTTTCAGGAGTTTAATCCAGAGGAGTTCTACCATCTGCTGGAGGCAGCGGAGGACCATGCCAAAGAGGGACAACTGATGAAGGAGGACATCCCCAGATACATCATCAGCCAGCTGGGCCTGACCAGAGACCCACTGGAGGGTGAGATAAGCACATCTCACTTTTTATTACATCATTACATTATATTTGTAATATATTAAAAGTCCTATATTACACAAAATTGAGAAAAAATTACATTATAGCCATATTACAATGTTGTCACCTCCTCAAAAACATACTTGGAGCTGTGTTTTGTTTCATTCACAATTGTTTGAGTAATTGTTTATTATTAATATGTCTACATTATGTTAACAGCTACTTTATACCTTTTATTCAGTAAAGATGGGCAATTCCAGGGCTGAAATCATCAAACAATTCTAGTGAAACTGTGCGGAGTTTAAAAACACAGTGGGGCACTTCTGGCATTACCACGAGACATCACAATGTGGAACAGACTGTTTCCTGTTTGAGAGAAGAACTCAACTTAAATGTACAGAGTTTGTGTGTTAAGCATCTGTGAATACAACAATACTTAACTCCTGGTATGTTTTTGATGAGGAAATGACATTATAACAGATCAGAATATGGCGTAACATGGGCCCTTTAATGATAAGATATGACTGAAGTATGAAACATGGCACTATGAGGATTGCGCAATGTGAAACCGATTAAAATATTGAGAGCTAATAATGAAATGATCACGTTCAAAAGCTTGTATTTATCAGCAATTAGTGAAAGTGGAAACTAATAATTAAGCGCTAACATAGTGGTCTCCTCTGTGCAGCCGGTCATTGTGAGCCTTTGAAAGCTGCACTATTTGCTCTGTTCAGTCTTCCATTAATCAACATGCTTTAAATCCAGGCCCAGCTCTAATTCACATCTGCAGTCTAATCCATCAGGGCCTGTTCATCAGCAAGAAGGTTTCAATAGTAATAAATCTTTACACGCAATTAACTAACTACGAAGAAATATCTCAGTATTTGTCTTATGTCTTATATGTGCTGTAGTGTACACCCACTCATGGCGCAGTGAGCACAAGAACACCCACAAGTATTCACGTTTTTATTTTTTCATTTTGAGACTCAACATTTGTGTGCAGCTCAATTATGCTACAAGAAATTAATAACTGCAAAATGGCTTTGTCGTCATGACGAGTAATTATCAGTCAGTTATTTCCTCACAGTCTTTAAACATTGTATCCAAGCAGCTGTCAAATGCAAAAGTGCTAAAGAACTATCTGCCAAATCTGCTTGTGTAAATTGTGGGGGATGGAGAAATGAAAAGACAAAGGCACTATTAACATGTTTCTTTCTTTTGTTTTATTTCTTTGCTGTTTCTAAACCTGAATAGATGTTTTGTTAAATCTTACCAGCTTCGAGATTTAACAAGACGGCGTGGGAGGCTACTGTTTGGGCACTGACTGTTTTTCTTTTCATCATGACAGTGGGCTAACATGTGCGCTAATATTTTTGCCACAGAAATTGTGAGTCTCGACAGCTATGACAGCGAAGGACCACACACTCCAGAGACAGATGATTCAACAGAGGTGAACGCACTCAAATTCTCACATCTGAATTTTAAATGTATGCTAAAACCATGCTGAAAGAATTTAAACTATGCTATTGTCATCAGGGGAAACCAAGAGCCATCAAGCCGCCGTCTGAGGAGGACTTTCAAACCATCAAACTCATCAGCAACGGGGCATACGGGTAAACCTGAAAATCCATATTTTACCACTGTTCAAAAACTACTCTGTTATTTTAATTTTGTAGACTTCAGAAAAGTTCAGTAGAGGTCCTATATTATAATAAATAGATTCTTGTGAGCTTTAAGACATGTTAAAATGCTATTACCTCATCAAAAACATACTCAGAGTTGTGTTTTGTTTCATTTACACATGTTTGAGTAACCCCTTATTAGTCTGTCTACATCTTCAAAACTCAAAATGCTGTATCCCACCTTGTGATGTCATGAAGTGGTAGTTTTTTAGTTAGCAACTACGTTTACCTAGCCTGATTCATCACTTCATGGAAACTGTCTGACCTCGCAGCATTAGAATTCGTTCGCTCGATGGTAGGCAGGTATTTTCTTTAATTTAACCAATCGCTGCTATTTAGTTGTGACGTATGTAATGCGTTGTTAACAGGACTAACTGGTATATTAAGCTTTTCCCAAATCCTGAAGGAAGAAGGGCAATAACGTCTTTCCCCTTGATAAAATTCACCAAACATTCTCTTTGTTCCTACTTTAAATCCTTGATCTCGGGAATTGTCGCCTACACAGAATGTATGATGCTTCACTGATTGGCTGATGCCCGGACTTGCACTTCCAGGTTCTTTCAAACCATCTATGTATTCCAATTCCTGACCTAGTCGCTGGAAAGAAATTAAATTGAGCGGAGGCACTAGGTGGCGCCAGCCTGGCTAACCTTTACCTTTAGTTCAGTAAAGATTGATAATTCCAGGGCTGAAATTATCCAGATATTTTTTGTGAAGGTGTATGGAGTTTAAAAACAATGGAGCACTTCTTGTATTACCACATGACATGACATGGAGGAGTGTTTGTTTTCAGTTTGAGAGAAGAAGTGCTTAAACGTGTGAATGAAACAAAACACAACTCTGAGTGTGTTTATGATGAGGAACATTATAACATCCTTCTAGCACGAGCTTTAATGTGCAATATAGTCTTTTTATTTTTATATTTTATAGTTTTTTATGCCTTTTGGGTTTTCATAAAATGGTCTTCATAAAATATCACTAGTAACACAGGGTTTAAAGGTAAATACAAACATATGGTCAGCTCATTTAAATGCTCATTTTCATTGTTTTGTATCATCCCTTTAGAGCTGTTTACCTTGTGCGCCATCGGGAAACACGCCAGCGATTTGCCATGAAGAAGATCAACAAACAAAATCTGATCTTGAGGAACCAGATCGAGCAAGCGTTTGTGGAGAGAGACATTTTAACCTTTGCTGAAAATCCCTTTGTCGTGTCCATGTTCTGCTCATTTGAAACACGCAGGCACCTATGCATGGTCATGGAGTATGTCGAAGGTAAAACTATTATTTTTTTCAAATTGAACATAAGATCTGTATACATTTAAAAAATTTTTTTTGTGTTTTGTAGGTGGTGATTGTGCTACTCTGTTGAAAAACATTGGGGCTTTGCCAGTGGAACTTGCTCGGATGTACTTTGCTGAAACTCTTTTAGCTCTTGAATACATTCATAACTATGGCATTGTGCACCGTGATCTCAAACCTGACAAGTGAGTGCTGACTTAAGGTGGGACCTTAAACTGCTAAACTGTTAGTTGCTGTGTTCCAAATAGGAAGTGAGCATGGGCACACTCCAATTGACTTCACATTGAAAAACGTCACCCCTCTCTTTGTAACTTCTGCAGTGAGCTTCGTCATGTCCCGTTCTATATGATCCTGGTGTTTTCATTTTGCTGTTTTGTCCGGAAATAAATTCCTGTTTCTAATATGGAGCCTTAAAGTTGTGGCTGACGTCAAACTCCCTTGGTCCACTTCTACAGTCTCTGGGTGGGACAAGACATAAATCCCACAAGATCCCAAAACAAATTTCTTACACATTATTTTCAGTAAAAGTACATAGCAAATCATTATCAAGATTATTGCTAGTGTAACAGATACATCTGTGTCTCATGCCATAAAAAATTCCCTGGGGGTGTGATGCTAACTGTAAGCACTGCTCTGTCTGTAGCTTACTACAGTTAGACTTTAATCTGACCTTTGTTTTTTTACTTTATTTCTTTTGTCTTGTTTGCTAATGTGTGGAGTGTGCCCACTATGGTAACTGCTGAACATTTCGCCAGTAGAGATACATGTAAAACACCCCAAGTGTGATGTCACTGCATATTATGATTTGGTTACAGATTGGCAGAAAATTAATTAAATTAAAGATAAATATCACAAAATCATTTTCTTTTATTTCTTGCAAGCCCATCTCTAGTGGTTACTACAGTTACTGCTGTGTTATTTTACTTTAATATTAACGTACTTGCTGTTTTGCTTCTGAACAGTCTTTTAATCACTTCTATGGGACACATCAAGCTCACTGACTTTGGATTATCGAAGATGGGTCTAATGAGCTTAACCACCAACCTGTATGAAGGCCACATAGAAAAGGATGCCAGAGAGTTCCTGGATAAACAGGTGTGTTACTATACATGCATAACAGTATTATAAATATAATCAGCCCATTATTTTTTTCTTCTGGGCAGTAGTGGCTCATTTAGTAAACTTTAAAGGTCCCATATTACACACATTTGACTCTTGTGATCTTTAAGATATGTTTTGTTTCACTTACACATGTTTGAGTAATCCTTTATTATTAGGTTATCTATATCTCCAAAACTGAAAATGCTCTGTTCCACCTTATGATGTCATGAAGCAGTAGTTTTCAGGTTAACAGCTATCTTTTACCTTTTCTTCATTAGAGAGAGGTAGCTGACATTATCAGAATGATTCTGGTGAAGGTGTATGGAGCTAAAAACACAGTGAAGTACTTGTATTACCACATAACATCACAAGGTGGAACAAAAATCAGCCTGAATATGCAGGATATGTGTGTTAGAATGAAACAAAACACAACTCTGAGTGTGTTTATGATGAGGAACATTATAACATCCGGGTATGTTGACATAAATAAAAAATAGCGTACATCATAACATAAATAAAATATAGCGTAATATGGGCCCTATAAAGCAAATCTACACAATGAAATAGACAGGCTGAAACACAGTGCTCTCTTTTCTGTTGTGTCAGGTGTGTGGCACTCCAGAGTACATCGCCCCAGAGGTGATTCTACGACAGGGATATGGGAAACCTGTGGACTGGTGGGCCATGGGGATTATCCTTTATGAGTTCTTGGTGGGATGTGTGCCCTTTTTTGGAGACACCCCTGAGGAGCTGTTTGGGCAAGTAATCACAGGTAAGACACTGTGTTTTATTGTGTTAGGTCTGGAGGTCTCGTGTTATTCTGACCTTTCTCTATCTCTGACTCAGATGATATTGTCTGGCCAAATGGGGATGATGCGTTGCCTGCAGATGCTCAGTCTCTCATATCTTCTCTACTACAAACCAATCCACTTGTGAGATTAGGGACAGGTATGCCATCTGAACACTGATGAAAATCTTTAGGACTACATAAATGAGCTTAATCTGATGTATTACTTAATATGGGGGACTGTGTTAGGTGGGGCCATTGAAGTGAAAGAGCATTCGTTCTTCACTGGTTTGGATTGGAACAGTTTACTGAGACAAAAGGCTGAATTTGTCCCTCACCTCGAGTCAGAGGAGGACACCAGCTACTTTGACAGTATGTACCACAATGTTTATTTTATAACCCCTTTTCCACTGAAGAGGTTTATGTGGACAGTGACGCTTTGACAGAGGCTGAGTGCTGTTTTATTTTCTCTCCAGCGCGCTCAGACCGCTATCACCACATCAACACATATGAAGAGGATGACACCAACGATGATGAGCCTGTGGAGATCAGACAGTTCTCGTCATGTAGTCCCCGATTCAGCAAGGTCTGACCCCGCTCCTCTGTCCCTCTGTTCTCAGCTCCCTTAATCTTCCTGTCTTTGGCATTTACACAGAGGCACACAGTATTGCATGTCGCCCTAAAAGTAATTTGATGAGACTCAAAGGGGGGATAAAAGATGAAAATGGGTCAGGATTTCAGCACCTGGTGTGTAGAACAGGTCACATGCTTGAAATTTACTCAGTGCCTGTTCAGACTCATTTTCTCTGTTGATCTTTGTTTGTTCAATTTGCAGTGTTGTTCAGTGGCCTTTTCTCAGTGTAATTTTCCAAACAATTCATCATAATTCTGATTATCACTCTCCTTTATATGCCATGCTCCTTCCTTGCATTTTTTCTACTTGGATTGTGGTCTGATATGTTTAATACTATCAAACATAATCACATTGGATTTAATTTTGTTTGTTAACTCATTCTGACACATAACAGATTATCTTGTTTTATACTAAATGAAGTCTTTTACTATCTTGTTTATCTTATTAATATGGTTCTTATCTTTGTTGTACTTAACACAACTAAGACACAGCTGCAGTAGTTGTTACCATGGTGCACTATTCTTTAGACTTAAACTGTTGTCCTCCCCCACACAGCTGTGTTACTCAGTGTTGATTTATCCAGTAAAAGTGGCCATACCTCTGTCTACTTAATTATGTGTTTTCAAACTGAATTGTTTTGTAGCTGTTCGTGTTCTTTGTTAACTTTTGAACCAGAATAATCTGTATAATCTGCTTGTCAATCTTCTGTTTTTTTTGTTTTTTTTAGAATTTTTTTAGTAAAACAAAAAATCTAGTTCATAATGGTTTCATAAATTCCTCTCCATATGTATGAAAGTAGTACATTTTTGGCATGCAAATGCAGATAAAGGCACATAAAAGACACCTGCTGCAGAGTAATGTGTTTGAAATCATGCCTCAGGTTTACAGCAGTATGGAGCATCTTGCTCAGTTGGAGCAAAAAGCCACCAGCTCTGTCTCCCGTCGAGAGCACCGGAGCCCAAGGGAGGACCGGGTCACCAAGAGGGAGAGTCTGGGCAGCTTCAGCATGAGAGACAAAGGCTGGAGGACAGGATCACCTGAGATGTGAGTTAATACATTTAGAAAATTGTGTTGTGAATGTTTAGAGAAAAAAGTCAAGCGAGTCTTTCAACTTTGTTAAATTTTCATGTGTACATTTCAGCACTTTTCACTTTTTAAGACACGGTGTGGTGATGTGCCCTGTATATTTGTAGGAAGCGTTTGTCCTATTCAGAGTCTGTCTACATGGAGGGTGATGCCAGCCCACCTCTTGCTGCCCGACGGCGTTTCTCAGCTCTAATGGACACGCACCGCTTTGCTTCCCCTCTGGAGGGAGAGTCTGAATCAGTGACTCGCCCCAACCCCATCAGGGTCCGTGGGACTTCTCTGGATGGGTCATGTGTCCCTTCGCCAAGCATCCTAGAGCAGAGGAACAACATGAAGGAGATCAATGGGGCAGGTATGTGCATTTTGTTCTATAAGAAAAATAGAAAACTTAGAGAACTGACTGTGTAGGTGGTGAAACATATGTGACTGACACCTGATTAGCTTTCTGCTGAGTGTGTGGGTGCAGACTTTTGCAAACACATTCCAAAGCTATATTTAATGACATGTTTATCAACACTTTCACAGACAAGACCTGTAAACAAGGAGAACCTCCAGCAACCACTACAAGTGTCAGCACACTGTCCCCTGGCCTCAGTGCCCCCGATCGGGATGTGATCACACCTTTATACGACCCTCTTGGCCCACGAGTCACCAATGATCTAGTGCTGCGTAGAGCACGTCAGAAGCCATTACCAGCAGATGGTGAAAAACGCAACTCAAGAACTGGAAACAAAGTCATTAAGTCAGCCTCTGCAACTGCTCTGTCTGTTATTATACCATCAGGTAATGCAAAAAATAAATAATCTTGTGGGCTAAATGTGTGTGTGGATCAAATATTAATACACACTCTGTCTTCAGTGGATCAACATGGGGGCTTCTCTCCTTTAGCGAGTCCTATGTCTCCTCACTCCTTCTCCTCAAACCCTTCATCTCGGGACTCATCTCCCAGCAGAGACTTCTTTCCGGCAGTGAGTGTGCTGCGCTCTCCCATCACTATCCACCGCTCGGGGAAGAAATACGGCTTCACCCTCAGGGCTATCAGAGTCTACATAGGAGACAGTGACATCTACAGTGTCCACCACATTGTCTGGGTAAGAACAAAGATGTGTGGTGTTTTGTGTTCATATTATGTCTGTTACGTTACCCAGAAAACACCTATGATAATATATAGTAATTTTCAGTTTTTTTTTTCAAGTAATGCACAATGGAAATGAAAAATAAAAAAATTTAATTAAAAATAAAAATGACCCCCTCAAAGCCCACTGGAGGCTCAGAAAAAAGAAAAAAAAATACAATAAATAACATTTACATTTAGTCATTTAGACCTCAAAAGAGAATATTTTCACATTATCAACAAATGGGTTCCAGGTCATAGAAAATTTCTGTTGTGATGATAATACCTAACACCTGTTTCTAAGCTTTTTCAGTGGTAGGAAAGAAAGCATCTCCTTTAACCACTGTGTAATCTATTTAATGCATCCTGAAATCTATTACCCTTGTAATTGGGTGACATAATTCCAAAAATGGCAATATGAAAATCAGTCCTGTGCACTGATGTGAGATAACACCTGGAATATAATTCACCAAAAATTGTCAAGAATGGGGCAAGACCATAACATGTGTCAGAACAATGGCTGGAAAATGGTCACATCTGGGGCAGGATCCACCCCGGGAAAAGTCTTTAGCAGTCTCTCTTGTGTAGTGGAGACGGTGGAGTATTTTAAACTAAATCGAACCATAGCGAATGCAAAGAGAGGAAGTATGTATATGAGTCAGGCAAAATTTCCACTCCTCATCAAACAAGTCAACCGCAATGTCTTTTTCCCACACAGTTTTATTTTTTTTTACCAGTGAGTAGGTTTCATATGTTGTATCAATTTGTATAAGACAGAAATAAATTTCTTACCCAAGAGGATGTCGCTCTAGAATGGCACCCAGTTAGTTTAAAAATGGTAAATACTGGTAAGTGTCTTTACAAAACTGTGCATGTATAAGTATCTAAACATGTGTGAAGCAGGTATATTATAGGAGGTATTTTACTTTCTGTTTAACGTTTCTCCACTCTGCCCTGACATTCATCATTTTGTGTTTTGTGTGTGTGTGTTTCTAGCATGTGGAGGATGGTGGCCCTGCTCAGGAAGCTGGTTTGTGTGCTGGTGACCTCATCACTCACGTCAATGGAGAGCCTGTCCATGGTCTGGTCCACACTGAAGTGGTTGAACTTATTCTCAAGGTACTTCCACTAATGTCAAAGCCACTAACGTCACCACTTTTCTTATTGATAATTATGGATTAAATCAGCCTGTTAATCATTTTTTTAATAAAGTACCCTCATTTCCAAGTGACCTTAAAGCTAATGGGTTTTGAAATTTAGACATTATTCATAACATGAATGGTCTCAATCATGATTTAGTAGATTCCTCTGTCAGGAATGCTAACAGAACTGGTTCTTATAAACTTGTTGTTTTTTTTTTTTACATTTTCTGTATTTACCACCAGTTCTGCTCCTGATGAATATTAAATCTCTATTCTTTACAGAGTGGTAATAAGGTGACAGTGACAACTACTCCATTTGAAAACACCTCTATTAAAGTGGGTCCTGCCCGTAAAGCCAGTTATAAGTGTAAAATGGCCAGACGAAATAAAAAGACCATTGGAAAAGACAGTCAAGACAGGTACAGTAAATCTTCACTTGTTATTGTCAATCATATGGCATGGCTGCATTCATTGTTAGTAATCATTTTGATGATAAGATATTTTTTATATATTTTTAAATAAAAATAACTAGTAATACTCTTTGCCATTGTTTTTTCCAGTAAAAAGCGCAGTTCTCTGTTTCGCAAGATCACAAAACAGTCCAACCTCCTTCACACAAGCCGTAGCCTGTCGTCTCTAAACCGCTCCTTGTCCTCAAGTGAAAGTCTTCCTGGCTCTCCGACACACAGCCTGTCGGCGCGGTCACCCACTCAGGGATACCGTTCCACCCCTGAGCCCTCCTATCTGGGTAAGAATCATGTGGAAAAAGTATAGAAAACTATACTAGTCGCCACGTTCCAAACAGGAAGTGAGCATGGGAGTGCTTTTGGCTCCATCGACTGTTTTTATTTCCCTATTTTTTCGTAAACAAATTCCTTTTCCTAATATGGAACTTGGTTCCAAATTCACCCATATAACATCAGCTTCGATGAGCTTCATTTGACTGGAGCCAACGCTATGGGTGTCGTCACAATCCTTTAGTCCACTTCTTTATACAGTTTATAAGTAATAAAAATTTAATAGTTTTTTGTTTTTGTTTTTTATTTTAGGTGCGTCATCTCAAAGCAGTTCTTCATCATCAAGCACGCCAAACTCCCCCGCTCCCTCTCAGCACATGAGGCCAAGCTCTCTGCATGGCCTGTCCCCTAAGCTGCACCGCCAGTATCGATCTGCCCGGTGCAAATCTGCTGGTAATATTCCCCTGTCTCCTCTGGCTCACACCCCATCTCCCACGCAATCATCTCCTCCTCCTCTGCCCGGTCACACTGTAGGCAGCTCCAACACTACTCAGTCTTTTCCTGTCAAACTCCACTCCTCTCCACCAGTGGTCCGACCCCGGCCCAAGAGTGCTGAGCCCCCACGATCGCCTCTTCTTAAGCGGGTGCAGTCGGCAGAGAAACTGGGCTCACCTTTGACCCAGTCCAGTTCAACAGGGGGTCTGGGAGGTCCACTGAGGAAGCACAGTCTGGAAGTGCAGCACTCTGAGTACCGTAAGGACGCCTTTCTTTCTGAGCTCGGCCTGCAGAGTTTACTTGAGACAGATGGAGAAAATTTACCTCCAAATCCCCCTGCTATGCCCTCATCTTCATCTTCATCATCACTGCCTGAAACTGGAGTGCTTAAGCCTGTGAGGAGACTAGGCAGGCAGGAGTCCCCTCTTAGCAGGGAGACGCTCTTAGCTGAGAGCGAGAGAGGACGGGAAAGGGGGACAGAGAGAGAATCTGAGCCAGTTTTAGAAAGACCAAGCAGACTTGGACCTGCAGGTCAAAGAAGATCTCAGCATGACCTGTTTTTAATTGAACAGAACACAAGAGGACATGTAGATGCTACTAAAGCTGCTGGCACCCCAACCAAACCTACGGAGATTCTAGATGGCCAGAAAGGATCTGTTAAAGCTCACCAGAATCAGACAGATTTCATTTCAAAACTGGAACAAAGAAAAGTGTCCTATAATAATGACCCAAAGGAGCACCTAAAGCAAGAAGTAAACAACAAAAGCCACTCTGGCTTAAGCTGTGCTGCCATCAACAAGGGGTCTCCTTCTGTGGATAAAAACATGCTCGGAATGAACAAAACATTGAAATCATCCGGAATGGGGGAGAGTTTGCGAAAGGAAAGTAATGATATTGGTTCCAAAAGCCCCAAGCTCCAGCCGAGAGTACTGGCTCCAGTGGTCCCTCCACATGGACAGCCCCTGTCACTAGGAAAGGTTCGTCAGGGGTTGGGGTCTGTCAACTGCTACAGAGGCACTCTCGACTGGGAGGACAAGTGTCGCCTTGAGGTGGTGGAAGAGCACTCACCTTCGCCCTCACCGTCACCGACAGCTGTCACCCCCTCCCTCTGTGGACCCTCCCTTTGTAAATCACGACCTGTCTCCCCTGGTGACAAGACAAGCTTTGTAAGCCAGCTGACCACTGTAGCCAAAAATGTCCTTGCACCCATCAAACTGGGGTCCCAGGAAGGGACAAAGAGCAAAGAGCAGCAGAGTAAAGGAGCAGAAGAGAAGCAGGTGGGCACAGGGGGCAGAGGTGACTCTTCTTCAGGGGGTCGAGTCACTGTTGGGACAACAGTAGTGACCCAAAGTCCTGCCAGTTCACCTCTGGAAAAAGCTGCTACAGGAAGCAGCCCTCCTAAAATCTGAAAACATAGGTCTGTAAATGCAACCTTGTTTCAACAAATGCCTTTTTTGAACTGACGTTAAAGCACTTATTACGCTGTACATTCCAGTTTGAATTTGAAAATACTATATAAATATGCTATTTATTGAATCACTGGAGGATCTTAAAACCAGGGGGCCTAATGTGCTCTTAGGTGCACTAACTGTACCATTTTTATCACAAATGATTAAATGTGAGGACTCCTCCAATGTAACAATGGACACTTTATCTGATGTTTATGTGTGTGTCTGTGAATGCATGACTTATGATACTGTACATTTACTGATTAATTCAAATGGTCAAAAGTGCTTTACTGATCAAAACATGCTGAATACTGTGAAAACCAAATCCAGTGTCTCATTTCTTTTAGCCAGCTCTTTTCCTCTGGTAATGACTGAATAAAAACTAAAGTGATGCAGCATTAAATGAATAATTTATCCAGTTCTCAGTTAGTGGACAGTGCACCACAGTCTGTATGTGCGTTACCTCAGGCCTTTTCTCTTGGTCGCTGAAGGCTGCGTCCGGCGTCTGGAGGAGCTGAGCTCAGAGCTTATCTGCTCTGTGCAGGAGGCCACTAAAGCCTCTGCCTCCCTTTGCCTAAACGACTCCAGCCTCACGCTCATACTAATATCCACTTAACCACAGTGCCACAGTAGGCAGCAGTGTCAGCAATGATTTTGATGCATTTAATCCTTTCCCTGTGTGAGGATGTGACTGGGTACAGAAATGTGTTAGAATAACATTTCCTGTTATAATTATATATTTTAAGATTCCTTTTGGAAATATTAATGACAATTAGATTGCTTTTGGTGGCATTTAAAGCAGAAATGACATAAGCACATACACAATGGAAATATCGTGTATTGGAATGAGAGAAAGCATTTTTGAATGTAGCATATTTACAAGGGCTTTTGGTAGATTTAATATCCTTGAGAGACAATGACCTTACAGACGGCTGTATTAAATGAACAACAATGGAAAGACTAGTAGTATATAGTATTTCAGTATAATTTGTGTACCAATACAAACTACATAAGATTTGATTTTATAACTCATAATTTTATACTTACAGTAATGTACAGTTGTTTTGAACTTGGCAAAAAGGTTCTCAAAATCTGCTTTATCTGCTTTGTTAATAGAATGTTTAAATAACCTAAAAGTTGTTGCCTTCTTTGCCCGTAGATATTCCTCTAGTAATCAGGCCTCACTGGAATGTCTAAATACACAGAATATTACTTAATTACAGATTTAATTCCTCAAAATTTGTTGCTAAGGCAACAGGAAGGGTTGTTATTTTAGTAAGTAATGTGTCTATAGCTAAGAGGATATTGAGTCCATTCAAATACTGTATTCATTGGTTTAAAGAAAAAGAGAAGCCTGCATTGACTGGTACTGTGCTGCCCCCCAGTGTCCATTGTAGAATTCTCTTCTGTAAACTGATCAAACCACACACCACAATCACTGAACTAGCCATAAGGTCCAGAGTACAAAGTATAATATTTAGATTCTGACGACTATGTGGAAGTTAAAGTTGGCAATTGAACACATATGCTTTTTACAATGTTGATGTGACTGTTAACATTAATTATTTACATCATTACTTTTATATTTTTTTGTAAACTGGGTCATCTTTAATCTGATAAAGCAAACAGTAAATCTTAACCACCATGTTCACTTCAAGGCTTTTCCAGGCCTCTGTGCTCTGTACTAGTGCTAGATGTGAAAATATTGTGCTTGTCAGTTCAATTGCACTTTATTTGGGAAAGACTTAATTGTAATATGATTATTTACAAATATAAAGTGTATAGAAAGAAACACGAATGTCAACATATGAAAAAACATTCCATGTTTCTCTGTTCACTGAAAGTGTATTTATTTATATCATGGGACATTTTTGTTTGTGATAGATGTGATTTAAAACAGACACCTTGACTGCAGTATATGTAATAAAATTAAGGAATATATATTTGTCCAGACCACATTTTTATTGCAGTGCCAGTGCATAGTTATTATTTTGTTTAGTTTATTTAGTCTATTTTACAAGGACCTTTAATCAAAGAAACATTGAAGAGATACTTTGCACCAGACTATCAGAGCTAATTTCCATCTCCAGTCCCTGAGCCATACAAAACACAGAATACACAAAAATAAAAAATCCACAATATGCAAACAATGATAAAAATTACAATAACACTAAATATATCTAGTCCCTTCTCACACTCCTCCCTCTGTGCTCTTAATTGGATATCATTTAATTGTTTGTTTTTCTTATATTTGTTAATAACACTGTACTTCGCCTTGAAATATTCAAAAAGTCAATTCACAAATGTTGAACTTGATGATTTCTATTAGTGACTAGACAAATTAACCTCTTGCATTACAACAAAAAGCTGAATTTTAATAATATTCATTTTAGCTGACCCCCATCTGTATTAAATATGACTGGCCTATAGACTATTGTGATGTCATCTAAAACCCAGCGATTTTGAGTGGCATCACACTGGGGTGTTCTACATGTATCTCTATGGTGATATGTTCAGTGTTAACATGGAGACACAATGCAAACATCTGTCAAAAAGTTGTGCGATGGTCTGAAGAAAAAATGGATTTAAAGAACACATTTTCAGGAGCTTGTGATCAGTATGAGCGTTGTCCTGACCTGTTTGAGTGTTTGATTTTCAACAGAAAGGTGAGTGACTAACCTAACTGAAAAACTGCTGACTAATATTAGCTAACTTGTGACTGTAATTATATGTGTAAGGGACTTCTTTAACAGGGTGACCAGATTTTCAAAATAAAAAACTAAGATACCTCTAGTTTGTGGTGGTTGGTAATAGTAAAATTGTGTATCAAGTGCATAATAAAAAAAATAAAAATGATATGCACTCGGTCCATTCACGACTAACATGTGAGTCAGTATAATCACATTTTCTTTGTGTTTTGGTCATTTTTAAGTAGCTTTTCTATATTTTACCTGAACAAATGACAATGTATGCTTCTCTTTATTGTTGGCAGGGTTCAAATTGGTTAAAAATAGGAACACCTGGGACATTTCTTGTATAAAACTGCTACAAATCACTAGTTTTGGATAAATCTACAGGGGAGACAGAGCTCAAAACCAGGACTGTCTCAGGGAAATAGGGATGTCTGGTCACCCTGTTTTTACAGCACAGATTAGCTCGCCTGATGCTCCTTACAACTGTACAACAACTCACATTTATGTAACAAATAATACTCCCTACAACTGTACAACAACTCAGCTTTATATAACAGATAATACTCCCTACAACTGTACAACAACTCACCGTTATCTAACAGATAATACTCCCTACAACTGTACAACTCACTGTTATCCAACAGATAATGCTCCCTAGAAATGTCCAACAACTCAGCCTTATGTAACAGATAATACTCCCTACAACTGTACAACAACTCAGCTTTATATAACAGATAATACTCCCTACAACTGTACAACAACTCACCGTTATCTAACAGATAATACTCCCTACAACTGTACAACTCACTGTTATCCAACAGATAATGCTCCCTAGAAATGTCCAACAACTCAGCCTTATGTAACAGATAATACTCCCTACAGCTGTACAACAACTCACCTTTATGTAACAGATAATACTCCCTACAACTATAAAACAACTCACCTTTATGTAACAGATAATACTCCCTACAACTGTACAGTAACTCACCCTTATGTAACAGATAATACTCCCTACAGCTGTACAACAACTCACCTTTATGTAACAGATAATACTCCCTACAACTATAAAACAACTCACCTTTATGTAACAGATAATACTCCCTACAACTGTACAGTAACTCACCCTTATGTAACAGATAATACTCCCTACCACTGTACAGTAACTCACCTTTATGTAGCGGATAACCTATGTCATGTCAATCATCATATCACTGTTGCACTGTTGTCCTCTGACAATTTTTTTCTATTTTATTTAGATTTACATAATTATGGCTTATTTAACACTTATCTTTGTTTCCCTTGTGGATCAATCAAGTTTGTTTAAGTCTAAGTGCAGTGTACTGGAGTCACCAAGCAGTCAGGTCCCTTTGAACCAATCAGAGAGCAGCAGAAAAGGACAACAGGAAGTGACGGGATTCTCGCGACTGGACGAAGGAAACCGGAGAACTGAGCCCAGCTATAGGGCTATCTCTGTTCAGATGGGTTCTCCTCTCATTTTAACATTATTTAACTCCGTTTATTTGTCGGATTTTAACCTGAAGCGTCCTGTGTTTCTGGTAAGTGCTCTGGTTTCCCTTTTTTTTTTTTTGTTTCCCCTCCCGGGTGAGCATGTCCGGGCTAGTACTATCAGTAGTAAAGGGCTAGGTTAGCAAGTTGGCATTAGCAGACAATTAATTTACCATAATGCTATAAATTTCTTAAGGAATCCAAATAAAATATCGTCGTTTGATATTTATTTTACTTGCTTTGTGCGCTGTAAGTGTTATTTTGATAAAGGATCAAGGTGCAGGTGGAAACGTAAGCAGATAAAAAGTAAACTCAAACCATATCTTTTTATTTTATCTTGTTCATAAACTGCTGTTATTCTACATTTTTAGTATTATCTTTTAATATTTACTTATTACATTTTAAATTTATTCATCTTACTGGGTTTTTACTATTTATTATTATTTGTTTTATTTATTTGTTTTATTTTTATAATCTTTTAACAGTTCCTTTAAGAGCTTTGAATTATTATTAATATTATGTTTTTATGTTTTTTCTTTACTTTGATATATAAGTGCGGTTTTCTGTTTTCTCTTGCTGTTTTGTTTTTGTGTGAAGCACTGTGCTACATCGTGTATGTATGAAAAGTGCTATACAAATACGGTTTTAAGTGATTGGTGGTAGTAAATTAAAGATATCAAGAATCGAACAAAACTACCAACAACTCAAGAGGATTGTTGACAGATTATGTTCAACATCTTTAAACTGTTGTGTGTTCAATCGTTGCATTATAATAGTTGTCTTCTAAAGATTAGGACGCCAGACAGAGAACAAATGCTCATCACATGATGTCTTTTTTTTTTCTACAGAGAAAAGTTCCCAGCATTGCAAGGCGTTGTATTTTTGTTCCTTGTTGAAACTGCTGCTCATGTGTTTCAGGTACGTAAGAGTAGAAATAATTGTTGTAGTTTCCTTTACTCAGACGTTGTGCAATCGCTGAAAAGGGTTGACTGAATGGATAATTATTGTTACAACATGAGTCATCAGTCATAGTTATTTCCTTACACTACGTGAATTGAGTAATAAACACAGGAACATGTATTTGTTTCATCATAATTTTTTTACATGTTAAAGTGTCCAATAATAAATACTGTTAAAGCTTACAGCAATGCATACTTGTTAACTTGTACGTTGAATTTCTGTAATTAGTGGATGCCTGTGGTTTCATTATTAAAGTTTTTTCATTCATACTTTGCTAATAATTGCTAATTTTTTTGCTGACACTCTGATATGTTAACTAAGTGGTAATTGGCATGCTAATTAGCTGTTACTTGCTATTAGTTGGTACTTATTAAGATTTCAGTGTATGTACAGAAACATCTATAATTCTCACTGGAAAGAAAATAGTTAATGGCTTAGTACTTGCAAAATACGGCATTAGACAAAAATGCATTGAAAGTACATTATAAACATAAACAAAGATGTAATTAAGCACCCATTATGCATTTTACTATTTGCTAGCTATTAATATGTGGTCCCTAAACTAAAGTGTAACAATTTTTTTTTTAATTTCTAGTCCAGTCAAACTTTATTTGTATAGCACATTTTATAAACAAGACAGTTTCCAAAGTGCTGCAGATAGCAATGCAAAACATGTAATTCTTTAGAGTTATTTAACCTTAATCAAATTAATTCACTGAGTATCCTTGTTTTATCACCTCGCTGCAGTTTATATTTAGAATGAAGAAGTCTGATCTGCAGATCTGAGCCATGAACTCGGTGTCCCCCAGTGCTGCGCAGTATGTCGGGGGTGTGAGGCAAGAAGACCTTGTAGAAATGCGCAGGCAACAAAGCAGCTATGGCCCCAGGCCACCTCAGACTCCTGATCCCACCAGAGACGCAGGAGAAGAGCCAGATGAAGTGGACAAACTGAAAGCAAAATTTATTTCAGCCTGGAACAATGTAAAATATGGTCAGTTTTCACTTGACAATTTTTTTTGGTTAATTGGTGGTATGGCTTTGCAAAATTTTACCTTAACAAAATATTTCAGAAACATTTTAAGTTTCTTTTTTCTCCTTATTTATTTTAAAGGCTGGACAATAAAGACTAAAACATCTTTCAACAAAATCTCACCAGTCCACATCCTGGGACAGTCATTTCTACTCAACAGTGAAGGTAATGTTTTACACGCAAACCAATGATAAAACACTGTATAAAACTGCTTATGTAGTGCTGCTTTTTTAGTTTCAACTATAATGTGTTTAATATGATCTATGCTGTTGTGTTGACTCTTTGCAGACGAGGTGGAGCGATTCCGTCTGGCCTTTGTATCTCGTATTTGGATGACCTACAGGAAGGAGTTTCCCCAAATAGAAGGCACCTCTTTGACCACAGACTGTGGCTGGGGCTGCATGCTGCGTAGTGGCCAAATGATGCTGGCTCAGGGGCTTTTGATCCATTTGATGCCAAGAGGTTTGTTGTAAATGCTAATGCCTAGTTACATTATTAATAACAGGCATAAAATATATTATTTAACTGAACTTGAATCATTTAGATTGGACTTGGCCAGACGCTCATCAGCTAACCGATGTGGATTTTGAGGTTTTTCGACCCCGATCTCCAGTTCGAGCTGTTGGTATCCCCATTCCCTCATTTGGCACCCCTCGAATGCATAACACTCCTGAGAAAACTTCTGCAAGTGACAATATGCCCAGAATGAGCCAGAAGGAAAGACCCGAGTTTACAAGAGATAAGCAGGTGGAGCCCATCCATCACAAACTACTCACATGGTTTGAGGACCAGCCGCACGCACCCTTTGGAATTCATGAATTGGTGGAAATTGGCAAAAGTTCAGGCAAAAAAGCGGGTGACTGGTATGGCCCCTCTATAGTGGCTCACATACTTCGGTAAGAATGAACAAAGTGATCTTCAGAAAATTCAAAAGTGAGATAAAGTCTGTGTTCATAAAGTGTGACTTAATTCATTAAATTATAATTAATGCTTTCATTTTTAGTGTACAAGGGTGATGTAGTCCACCTATGTGATTTGCCACAAAGTCGACCTCCTAGCGATCAGCTCAACTACTCATGGAAGTCGGTTATCATACTCGTACCAGTTCGTTTGGGGGGCGAGGCTCTAAACCCTTCCTATATTGAATGTGTAAAGGTGTGTTCATTTTACCATTATTTGTAATTCCAGCTTCAGTTTATGTTATTGTCAACTTGAGTGCTGTATTGGCATCATTACATTTCTTCTTCATTGGTTTTCAAGGTTAGAAAGAAAGTTTTTGGTCATTATTCATAGGAAAAAAGAATCACTGTATAATTAAATGTATTGCACTAAATAGATTAGATTGCCTTATACAAGGTTAAGTTGACTCTTGTGAACTTTAAGCCATGTTATAATGTTGTTACCTCATCAAAAACATACCTCGCGTTGTTTGAGTAACTCTTTATTATTAGTGTCTACATTTTCAAAGTTCAAAAGGCTCTGTTCCAACTTGTGATGTCATGAAGTGGTTTCAATTTAACTGCTACTTTTTACTTGTAGTTCAGTAGAGATTGGCAGTTCCAGGTCTGAAATTATGCAAATTATTCCAGGGAAGGTGAATGGACTTTGGAAACACAGTGGAGCACTTCTGTATTACCACATGACATCACAAGGTGGAACAGAGTGTCTTCTGTTTGTGAGAAGAACTAAATATGCAGGGTAATATAGGCCCTTTAACTAGTCACTTCAATCGTCTTATTATTATGTTATTATATCCCCACTATATATTTTCATCATTTCGTACATGATATACAGTCAGTAATTAATAAGGGATTATTTCTCACTGACTCCTGGTTTCTGTCAGATGAACATTTACTCTATCTGGATCCTCATTATTGTCAACCTGTGGTAGACGTCACTGAAGTTAACTTTTCACCAGAGGTTTGTTTATTTATATTGTGCCAGTTCAAAGTTTTTAAATATATTTGCACAAAATACTGAAATACTCATTGACACCTTTGGTCTGTCTTCTCTCTCCTCTGCAGTCATTCCACTGTAGTTCACCTAAAAAGATGCCATTTAATCGTATGGACCCTAGCTGCACCATTGGTTTCTATGCCAAAACCAAAAAAGACTTTGAATCGCTCTGTTCTGCGGTTAGTGTGGTGAGTTGTTGTTCTTCATTCACCTCATTGAACATTTAAAACCTTGACACATTGGCAATAATGTTTAGATTATTAAAAATGTTTCTTCTTATCTTGCACTGGTAGGCTCTTTCATCATCTAAGGAGAAGTATCCCATCTTCACGTTTGTGGAAGGACGGGGCCAGGACTATGGACTGGAGGGACACAGCAGTAACCATAGTATTCCCACTGCCCACATTTTACCCCCACGAACTGTTGAAAACTCTTACAATAGAAGAAACAGTGATGAGTTTGTCTTCCTGTAAAGCACTGAGGACACTGCTTATTTCTTGATGACACTATAAAACTACTTTTATTTAAAGGAAAGGGGATCTTCTGGACTGGATTCTGCTCTTGAACAGTATCATGTTGTGTGTAGCATTGTCACTTGTTGTCATGTGAAGAACCATAGAAAGTCACTGCCCAAAAACTAAAAAATATTTTATGTTAAAATTTTTTATTTTAAGTTTAAAGAGTTGTTCTTATTGATCATGCAAGTTTACTGAGAAGCTACATAGTTGTAAATATTATCTATTGTACATTAGTTTTGTATATTTATTTATCTATCATAAGTGTGTTTAAGAGTGTATGTATAAATCTTTCTCATTGTGTGTTATGAGTATTTCATAGATAAGATCATCATTATCATTTGTTATAATTTATTTCATATGTATGACTGTTGGATCTACTGACAATGTTGCTGTTATGTGAATGCAACACTCTAAATAATTTGCATTCAATTGTGCTGAGTTTGCTGATTAAAGTTACACACTGGAATAATTCGTACTCTGTTTTATGTCTTAGAAGTTAGTTGTTTTTTGTTTTCTTTCTCTCTCTCCTAGAGCTATACTTAGCAATACCTTATTAAGCAAAGTAGCAACTTTTAGTAATTGTCTCCCTACGTTAGGCCATCTCAATATTGACTTATGGGAACAGAATAGTTGAAATGAAAACATTTTGTGCTCTCCCCGCTCCCTTTGTGAATACAGTGCTCGCTGTCAGTGCGCACGCATGCGCATTTGAGGACCGCCGTGACTAGACATTCGGTCATAAAGCGGTGCAGGGGGGCGCTCGAGCCACGTCGTTGGAACAAATCAAAGCTTGAAGGCAGATTTCAAAGCGGGTGAGTAGTCTAATTGCAACTACTGCTCTGTCTTCGTTTGGTGGGCCCAAATGTAAACTCGTCCGTGCTGAATTTACGCAGGACTCCTTGTCCCAGGGATGCGCGGGTAGGTCAGTCGCACAAGCACAGTCCGCCATTCCCCCTTTTATATTTAACAAGGTAGACCCGCTTTTGGTTCTTGGGAGAAGCATATGAGTCGTGCAGCGCCGGTGCTTATTTTATTACGCCTAACCAGCTCCGCAGAACCTGCGGGCGGCTGCAGACGCTCGTGTCGGGATTGGTGCAGCGCATCAGAATGGTGACTTGATATAGACTCACCCATATAATATTCTGCAAAGAGAGCATCTTTTCATCACTTCATTGCCACTAATTTAAAACATAAAATTTGACTTGGTGTTTGTGGATGATGTTGCTGTAGAAATGCAGAATGTTGCATTGGTATTTTCCATATTTTAAAATTACTTTCTTTTTATAATTTGTCTTCTCCCTGTCTTCAGGTTCCTGTTGAGACAGGAGCAGGTGGTCCAGGGCGATGTCCACACCAGAACCTCCCATGGGAGGCAGCTCCCGCCCTGGGCCCTCCCCAGGCCCGGGGCCCTCTCCTGGGGCAATGCTGGGCCCCAGTCCTGGGCCATCACCTGGCTCCTCCTCTGGTCATTCCCAACCAGGACCATCTGGATACAGTCAAGACAACATTCACTCACTACATAAAGTGAGATTTTGACCCACCATTGCATGGACCTTGGTCATTGCCAATTACTAATTATTCGCTGACAAAATTGCATTACATCAGATTATTGGCAATAAGAGTACACGAGTTCTTTAATCATTATCTATATAATTAGCTATGATAGAGTTATATATTTTTTTCCTCTGTTTTTTAATGTGATTTATTTATTTATTTTATTATAAATTTTTATTTTTTATTTTTTACAGCCGGTGGAAGGTATGCACGACAAGAACACAAATGAAGACAGTCGTTACAGTCAGATGAAGGGACTCTCTTTGAGGCAGGGTGGACATAGTGGCATGGGTCCACCACCCAGTCCCTTGGATCAACACTCACAAGGTAGTCATGCTTCGTCTGTTTAGCCATTGTAATTCTCCCTTTGTGTAAGTCAGAACAGCACATTAGTCATGTGTAGGTTTGAGGGTGTGTCTTACCTGGTCTATTATCAATATTTATAGGTTCTTTACAATTAACATATGCAACATAACATACATTTTTTGTGTCGCAATGCGCGATCACAGATGACAGAAAGATCAGAGACAAAGCAATGGGAAAATTACATAGTGCAACTTTAAATCGCTGTAGAAGATCAATCTATTGATTTTCGTAACTCTAGAATCAAAGTGAATCTTTGTTGTAATTAGCTCTGTCTTTCAGGATATCATTCCCCTCTAGGTGGTTCAGACCACTCCAGTCCCATTCCATCCAATGGGCCCCCCTCTGGCCCACTGATGGCATCATCATCATCCTCTTCTTCCTCTGGAGGGCCTAGCACAGCCTCCACTCCCCTAGATAGTGGCAGTGGAGAACAACATTCTATGGGCCCCAATAATCGCACTGGGCCTCCAGGTAGCTCCGGACCAGGCCCCAGTCCTGGCCCAAGTATTGGGTCCTTGGGATCAGGTTTGGAGCCTAGTGGTCCCACCGGTCCTGGGGGTCCAGGTGGGCCTGGGGGTCCTACACCTTTCAACCAGAATCAGCTTCACCAGCTGCGAGCACAGATCATGGCATATAAGATGTTGGCTCGGGGCCAGCCTCTTTCTGAACACCTACAGATGGCCGTACAGGGCAAACGGCCAATGCCCAGCCTTCCCCCTGGTGCAGGAGGGGGGCCCACAGGAGGTCCCCCTGGACCTGGACCTATGGGCCCAGGCTTCACACGGACACATGGTGAGCAATAAGTAAGAGACAGGTGTTGAGTATCTGACGAATTATAATATTAATGTCTGACTTATGGTGCAATAGGAATGATAGGCCCCAACATGCCTCCCCCGGGTCCTTCAGGAGCTCCATCTGGGATGCAAGGACAAAACATGAATGGACCTCCAAAGTCCTGGCCTGAAGGTTTGTATGTTTTTACAGAGATGATAAAGAATGGACAAATGTACATTGCATTGATCAATGGTCATGTTAATGAGACTTTTGTTTACAATGATTCACAGGCCCCATGGCAAATGCAGCAGCGCCCTCCAATGCACCTCAGAAGTTGATTCCACCACAACCTACTGGCCGCCCCTCTCCTGCTCCCCCCTCTGTCCCCCCCGCAGCCTCCCCTGTGATGCCCCCACAGACCCAGTCCCCTGGCCAACCAGCTCAGCCTATCCCAATGATGCCTTACCACGCCAAGCAGAACCGCATTACACCCATTCAGAAACCTTGTGGCCTGGACCCAGTTGAGATCCTGCAGGAGAGAGAGTACAGGTGCCTTAAGTATTACAATGACTTCCTGACATTTTATTATATCATTTCTTTATTATTTTATCAATCATGAAATCACATACATGTTTTTTAATATTTTAGATTACAGGCTCGTATCACACATCGAATTACTGAACTAGAGAATCTGCCTGGATCTCTAGCTGGTGATCTTCGTACCAAAGCTACTATTGAACTCAAAGCCCTTCGTCTGCTTAACTTCCAGAGACAGGTACAGAGGAATATAATAATAATTGTAAATATTTTAATATTTTGGGATATTTAAAACATTTTATTATCTTAACACACAGCTGCGTCAAGAAGTAGTGGTGTGCATGCGCCGCGACACAGCTCTGGAAACTGCTCTTGATGCTAAAGCCTATAAGCGGAGCAAGCGCCAGTCTCTGCGAGAAGCCCGTATCACTGAGAAGCTGGAGAAACAGCAAAAGATTGAGCAGGAGCGCAAACGGAGGCAGAAACATCAGGTAGAACAAAATAAGATAAGTCTTATACATTTCGTGAATCGTAATTTTAATATAATATTTTAATGTTCACATATACTTTTTTCTGTTGTAGGAGTACCTCAACAGCATCCTACAACATGCCAAAGACTTCAAAGAGTATCATCGTTCAATCACAGGCAAAATACAGAAGCTAACCAAAGCTGTGGCCACTTATCATGCTAACACTGAACGTGAGCAGAAGAAAGAGAATGAGCGCATTGAGAAGGAGAGAATGAGGAGACTGATGGTAAGGACAAAGCTTGAATACCTTTCATACATATTTATATATATATCCTATTTATTTAAATACATGTGTTTTTAGGCGGAGGATGAGGAGGGCTATCGTAAACTGATTGACCAGAAGAAAGACAAGCGCCTGGCCTACCTCCTACAGCAGACTGACGAGTATGTGGCCAACCTCACAGAGCTGGTCCGAGCACACAAGGCTGCTCAGGCCCTCAAGGAAAAGAAGAAGAGGAGGAAGAAAAAGAAGAAGGTAAACTGCAAAGATACAGAGGAATTTACTGAGTTTATTACATTTCCTTGTGAGTTTTCAGATTATTTTTGCGAGAAAAGTGATTTATTTATTTATGCATATTTCATTTAAAATTTTATTTTAAAAATGTGTAAATAAAAACATAAATTCCGGAATGAGGGCAGCAGGAGGCAAAAGAGAAATCGAACAATGACGGGATTTCAATAAGAAAATCTTACGAAATTTGGCAAAAGATAACCACTCAGATACATGTGAGCGATATCGGAGCCCAGTTGAGCCCATTGTATTTTTATGCTGTTTGATAATTTAAGAAGAGATTATGATATATGATATGATAGACACTAACCATTTTTGACAAAGAAAAACTGGACAAATGCTTACAGAAATGTTGAGCCCACTACAGTTTGTCACTTCATCTACAGATTTTTCTACATTTCATCATAAATGATACGTTTTGTGAAGCTGAAATACAATTTTGAGTTTAGAAATGTATGGTATGTAAAAGTACTGTATGTATAACAGTTTTTTTCCATCCTTTTTTACAGAGAAGCAAATTAACAAATATTTGTACCTTAGAAATTCAAAATTATTGTTTATTTTTTGTTATAATGTTGTAAGACCATTAAAATTTAGATCAGGTAACCATTGAAAATATATTACGTCAGCTTCAATTGTCCAGGATTTTGAACATTCTGATGACATTGGATTTTAAAGGATCTATTGAAAAATGTATATAATACATTTTTGTGATATTCAGCAAATGGAAAATGCTGAGGCTGGTCAAGCTCCTCCTCCTACGGTTGGACCAGATGGCGAGGTAAACTGAACTCTCTATTCTACATTTTTAAATTATTTTCTTAGTTTGATGGTTAAACTGTAAACCTGACCTGGGTCTTCTTTCTGTAGCCTCTGGATGAGACAAGTCAGATGAGCGATCTTCCAGTCAAAGTCATACACGTGGACAGTGGAAATATTCTGACTGGGGTAGACGCACCGAAAGCTGGACAGCTAGACACATGGCTGGAGATGAACCCAGGGTTAGTACATGTTTTGTTTATAATAATTATAGTTTACAGTTCTTTACATCTACCTGTTGTGGTGCAAATCCCTTATAGTTATGCTTTGATAATTAGGTTAAAATAAACAACATATATGTATTTTTCATTTTGTTTCATTTCTCACCTGTAGTTATGAGGTGGCCCCACGCTCAGACAGCGAAGATAGTGAGGAAGAAGAAGAAGAGGAGGTACTTCTATTGCTTATATTGTTTGGAATACACAGCTTTTTCAGTAGAAGTTCATTATTGAACTGTTGCAGGAAGAAGAGGAAGAGCCACAGCCCTCGACAGCACCAGTGGAAGAGAAAAAGAAGATCACAGATCCAGATAGTGAAGATGTATCTGAGGTGGATGTCCGGCACATTATTGAGTGAGTATGATTAAAAACAACATGAGTACTGTTCATTATCTTAACGGTTCCATATAATGCTATTTTCTAATCCATGTTATAATGTTGTGTCTTCATCAACCTGGAGTTTCTGTTTCATTTACACATGGTTAACACACAAACCCTGCATATTTGAGTTCTTCTCTCAAAGAAAACTCAGTTCCACCTTGTGATGGCATCGGTAATACAGGTAGTGCTCCACTCTGTTTTTAAACTCCATACACCTTCACTAGAATCATTTGGATAATTTCAGCCCTCGAATTGCCAATCTCTACTGAACTAAACTTAAAAGGTAGCTGCTAAACTTAATGCTCAAACATATGTGAAAGAAAAAACAAAACAAAAATCCAGGTGTGTTTTTGATGCGGTAACATTATAACATGACTTAAAGCTCACAAGAATCAAGTTTGCTTAATAAATAAATTAAAAAGTTAAATAAATGTAACTTTAACTAGATCTAGATCATTTATAATGTGCTTGTTTTTTGTTTTTGTTTTTTTCTACAGGAATGCCAAGCAGGATGTGGACGATGAATACAGTGGGGCAGCTTTTGCACGCGGTCTTCAGTCCTACTACTCAGTGGCTCACGCTGTCACTGAGAAGGTGGAAAAACAGTCCTCTCTTTTGGTTAATGGGCAACTCAAACAATATCAGGTACGAACTTTAGTAAATGGAAACTTAATGCAAGATTTACACAAAGATTGATACCGTTCTTTTTCCCTTTCAGATTAAAGGCTTGGAGTGGCTGGTGTCTCTCTACAACAACAATCTGAATGGGATCTTGGCCGATGAGATGGGTTTGGGTAAAACTATCCAGACCATTGCACTCATCACTTACCTCATGGAGCACAAGCGGCTCAATGGACCCTACCTCATTATTGTACCCCTCTCGTAAGTTTAAAACATTTCATTATATATTTCAGTCTGGTATTGATACTTTGCGGTGGATGTCATCAACATTCCCTGAAGGCTCTGCTCTGTCTGAAGTTAGCCAACAGTTTTTCAGTTACAAGTCACTCTTATTTTGTAGGGTTGAAAATCAACAACACCTAAACAGGACCACGAATGCTCGTATTGATCACAGACTCCTGAAAATGTGCTGTTTCAATCCATTTTGTATTGTTCTTGAGTTTTCAAATCTTAAAGGGACAGTTTGGAATTTTGGACATAGGGCCTCATTTCCTAGGTAGCCAGAGTGTTGAAAATGTGTGGAGACACTTTTTAAAATATTCCATCCAGTCCTTGTATTTGCAGAGATCGCTGGTGCTAGGCTAGTGCATGTCAATGGCCATAGTTAGCCTGCCATTAAAAACACTTACCCACTCCACAAAACACGTGAATCAAATCTATTATTACACTAGTCTGCCGATGTAAATGTCTATGTTGACAGAATCATTTTAGAAGTAAAAAAAACAACCTTGCATTTGAGGGATTTATGTCTGAGCAGCAGCAGTTGTACATCCTGATAGAAAGCTTGGCAGCGGCGCACTGATATCACCTAGCACCTATCTTACTGGCAAAGTAAAATTTCCTGCTGCTGAGAAAATAGTCCCTCAGCATGTGACGATTCATGCGATGCACGATTAGTTTTATTTCAAACATTATTCTATCAACTCAGACATTTACATTGACAGTCTGCTGTAATTATAGATTTGCTTCAGGTGTTTTGTGGAGTGGGTAAGACTGTTTTTAGTGGCAGGCTAACTATGGCCATTGACATGCACTAGCCTAGCACCAGCGACCTCTGCAAATACAAGGACTGGATGGAATATTTGAAAAAGTGTCTTCACGCGTCTCCAACACTCTGGCTAACTAGGAAATTAGGTTCGATGTCCAAAATTCTGGACTGTCCCTTTAAAAAAATTTTGTTAGTGTTTGGTACTGTGTGCATTGTGTCTAAATATTAACATTCCACCATAGAAATACATGTAGAACACCCCCAGAGTGATGTCACTGCAAAGTTAATCAATTGATTAATACAAATGAATTTCAAAGCTGGCTCTTTTAACAGAACACTTTCTAACTGGGTGTATGAGTTTGACAAGTGGGCACCAACTGTCGTCAAAGTGTCTTATAAGGTATTTAAACGATGCACTCAAAAGCTAAATGTAATTTTCAGTGTGGTTTCTAACATATTGCCAATTTTAGGGGTCACCTGCCGCCAGAAGAGCCTTTGTTCCTCAACTTCGGAGTGGAAAGTTTAACGTTCTGCTCACAACTTATGAGTACATCATCAAAGACAAGCAAGTACTGGCAAAAGTAAGATTTCCATTTTCTCTTCAAAGGTGCAAGTCTGATCCATTGCTTGTTTCTTTATTTGTTGCTTTTTTTGGTCCCCATCTATGACATCTTCATTTTGGCTAGTCTGACCGCCTTGTGTGCTGCGTCTCAGTGTTTTCTTCTAGGTGCTGCCTTAAATTGATGCCCTCTCTGTCTTCTTTGGCCCCATGTAGTCATGTATGCTCCCTGACTGAACTGCAAGGTGCGTATTGTAGTGTAGGAAGGACCACCCCCATGGTTCCTGGACGCTTGTGTTTGGGTCAAAGTCATGAGGACAATGTGGACAAGAGAGCTTCCAAAATGCTGTATGCCAGAAACTATGTATCCTGTGTATTCATTATACCGTCTTCACCGCTGGCACATTGGCTTCTCAGTTGATAGTTTTTTTGTTTTTACTATTTAAAGTTCATAATAGTCTTAAATGTGCATTGTGTAACTTTTCTGATGAAGGGTCAGTCAAATGCTTTTCTCCATGGAGATGTTATTGCTTTATCTGGAATGTTGGCATGGCATTAAACCTTTCTATGTTTATGGAGACCAAACAAACGAACAGATACAGATACAGGTCAGATCTGTGGAGAGGCAGCCCCGCTCACAGTCAGAATGCCTGTTTTTCTAGAAATTTTTGACCAGTAATATCACCTGTTTAATGTCATACTGTGCAATATTCCAGTTCAGTGTAGTTAGAGATCCATAGAAACAAGCAGGTGCCAGACCCTCAGCCAAGAAGTTACATGCACCTTTAAATGTACAGTCAAAGTTATTTAACTGGCTTGTAAATGCTTTAGAGATACAATGTTTTTGGCTAACAGCATCTTTTAGTAGTTTTTTTGTGAGTTTGTTAGATTCCCTTTTCGTCTTTGTTCTTATTTAGATCCGATGGAAGTACATGGTTGTGGATGAGGGACACCGTATGAAGAACCACCACTGTAAACTGACCCAGGTCCTAAACACCCACTACCTGGCCCCTCGTAGGGTGCTGCTCACGGGCACGCCGCTGCAAAACAAACTACCAGAGCTCTGGGCCTTGCTCAACTTCCTCCTCCCCACCATCTTCAAGAGCTGCAGCACTTTTGAGCAGTGGTTCAATGCCCCCTTCGCCATGACTGGAGAGAAGGTTAGTGAATATTCATCAGTACATGTTTGTGATTTTTCTTTTGGTTTTGTCTTAAAGGGCCTATATTACGCTGTTTTATGATCTATGTTATTATGTTGTTTCCTCATCACAAACATACCCAGAGGTTTGTTTTGCATCATTCACACATGTTACACACAAATCCTGCATATTTAAGAGCTCATTTCTCAAACAGAAAACACCTTGTAATACAGGAAGTGATCCACTGTGTTTTTAAACTCCATACACCTTCACTAGAGTCATTTGGATAATTTCAGTCCTGGAATTGCACACCTCTATTGAAGTAAGGGTAAAAGTTAGTTGTTACCTTGCTGCTTCATGACGTCACAAGGTGGAAAAGAGCATATTGAGTTTGGGAGATGTAGACACACAGTAATTCACGTTTACTCAAACATTTGTAAATGAAACAAAACACAGCTCCCAAGTAATACTAGTACAGAACCTTTAAGCTGCATTATTTGTCTTTGCCACAAGGTGGACCTAAACGAAGAAGAGACTATACTGATTATCCGTCGTCTCCACAAAGTTCTTCGCCCGTTCTTGTTGCGCAGATTAAAAAAAGAGGTGGAGGCACAGCTTCCAGAGAAGGCATGTCTTTCATTCAAATTACCTTCACACAGTGTGTTTGTTTTGATTCAGAATTTATTCAAATGTTGATCTGTTTCAGGTGGAATATGTCATCAAGTGTGACATGTCATCTCTCCAGAGGGTACTGTACAGGCACATGCAGGCTAAGGGTGTCCTGCTGACAGATGGATCTGAAAAAGACAAGAAAGTATGGAAAATATTAATGCATTTATTAGTTATCTTATTCATCTTATTTATCTTGTGCATTCATTGTACTGTACAGGGCAAAGGTGGTACGAAGACCTTGATGAATACTATAATGCAGCTCCGGAAGATTTGTAACCACCCATATATGTTCCAGCAGATAGAGGTAAGGCAGAAAACTACTGATTAAACCTTTTGTAACTGAAATATTTCCCATGTAAGTTTTATTAGACTTGTACATTTTGCACACGATGTGGACCATGTTGGTCTCCAAGCAAATAGTGTACTAATTAGTCATTGTTTTGTAGGAGTCCTTTTCCGAACATTTAGGATTCTCAGGTGGGATAGTACAGGGGTAAGTTTCTAAAGAGCCTGTAAAAGCCTTGTTTTCATTTAATTTAATTTTAACAAATAAACAAAACTTTAACACACTTTCTGTTGAATCACTAGACCTGACCTGTATCGAGCTTCAGGAAAGTTTGAGGTTTTGGATCGAATCCTACCAAAACTCAGAGCCACAAACCACAAGGTGCTGCTCTTCTGTCAGATGACCTCTCTGATGACTATCATGGAGGACTACTTTGCTTATCGCACTTTCAAGTATCTGCGCCTCGATGGTGAGGTGATTTGATTTTATATTCTGGTATGAATGTGAATTCTTCATTTGTATGCGTTATTTGCAGGAACCACAAAGGCTGAAGACAGAGGGATGTTACTGAAGACTTTTAATGACCCAGAGTCTGAGTACTTTATCTTCCTCCTGAGCACCAGAGCTGGAGGCCTGGGCCTCAACCTGCAGTCGGCCGACACTGTCATTATATTTGACTCTGACTGGAACCCACACCAGGTTCAGATTAACCTTTAAATTAACATTTTACTGTACTCATATTAATTGTGACAAAAACTGTTTCTAAACATTTGTACTGAACAGGATCTGCAGGCCCAGGACAGGGCCCACAGAATTGGTCAACAAAACGAGGTGCGTGTGCTGCGCCTCTGCACTGTGAACAGTGTGGAGGAAAAGATTTTAGCTGCTGCCAAATACAAACTGAACGTGGACCAAAAGGTGATCCAAGCTGGCATGTTCGATCAGAAGTCCTCCAGCCATGAGCGCAGGGCTTTCCTGCAGGCCATTCTGGAGCATGAGGAGCAAGACGAGGTCTGGGGTCAGGAACAGTGTCTCCGCATGAATGTGTGTGCGTGCACCCACGATACACACCATTTTAAACGGTGCTTTCTTATACTCTGCTGCCAATGTGTGTTTATTGTATTCAGGAGGAGGATGAAGTGCCAGATGATGAGACAGTCAATCAGATGATTGCTAGGAGCGAGGAGGAATTTGACCTGTTTATGGTAAGATCAAAAGAACGCACTATAAATGTTGATTACTACAACCATACATATACTTAAAATGTATTGCTATAGGTGTTTGTGTCAGTTCCCTCATTTGAGATACTTATCTGTCTCTTCTCATACCAGCGCATGGACCTTGACCGGCGCAGAGAAGAAGCCCGTAACCCTCGCCGTAAACCGCGGCTAATGGAAGAAGATGAGCTCCCCACCTGGATCATGAAAGACGATGCTGAGGTGGAGCGCCTTACCTACGAGGAAGAGGAGGAGAAGATGTTTGGAAGGGGGTCAAGACAGAGAAAAGAAGTCGACTACAGTGACTCACTCACAGAAAAACAGTGGCTCAAGGTCATTAGTTAAAAAACAATGGCTCAAGGTTAAAAATGCTCCTTTTTCTCATTGTTAAAGGGAAATGTTTTGATCACAGGCGATAGAGGAAGGCACCTTAGACGAGGTGGAGGAGGAGGTAAAACATAAAAAAACAACCCGCAAAAGGAAGAGGGATCATGACCCAGACCTGTCAGGACCCTCCTCCTCTGGGAGCCGAGGGCGAGGGGACAAGGATGATGAATGTAAAAGGCAGAGGAAGAGGGGGAGACCACCTGTTGAGAAGCTCTCTCCCAATCCACCAGCTCTCACCAAGAAGATGAAGAAGATTGTGGATGCTGTCATCAAGTACAAAGATAGGTAGAAACAATAATCCTCTTTGACCACAAGTATTTTGTTTTCTCAGTTTTCAAGAATAATATTTGGCAAAGGCTTTTAAATTGTTATGGTTCTGATGATGTCCCCCAGTGCCAGTGGGCGTCAGCTGAGTGAAGTGTTCATCCAGCTTCCTTCTCGGAAAGAGTTGCCAGAGTACTATGAACTTATCCGTAAACCTGTGGACTTCAGAAAGATCAAGGTTCATTTTATATAATATGCTTTGAAAACTATTTGCTCATTAATGAAACCCTTCATCAAAACATTTTATAATTTGTAGGAGAGGATCAAGAGCCATCGCTACCGCACTCTGGGCGACCTGGAAAGAGATGTCATGCTGCTGTTTCAAAATGCTCAAACCTTCAATCTGGAAGGCTCACTTGTGAGAACCACCTAAACAGTAATTTTAATAAACATGAAGTGCTAGTCATTTTGATTTGTAAAAGGCTTTTAGTGAGAGGATATGTATATTCCATCTGTGTTTTACTAGATTCAGATTGACACTAGCATACGCATTTTTAAAATGTCAAACTCGCTAAAAGCTGGCTCACTTGATGCTATAATCATAAGGACCAATTTTAATAACTGGTTTTATTTCATTTTTGCATGTTTTATCCCACTGCGAGAGCAGATATATGAAGACTCGATTGTACTTCAGTCAGTGTTCACAAGCTTGAGACAAAAGATTGAAAAGGAGGAGGACAGCGAGGGAGAGGATAGTGAGGAGGATGAAGAAGAGCAGGAAGAAGGATCAGAATCTGAATGTAAGATGCCAATCATCAAAATATGTTTCATTTTGTTTTCTTGAGTGTTTAATTGCTATGTTATTAAAACCTAGCTCGTTCAGTCAAGGTGAAGATCCGCCTAGGAAGGAAAGACAAAGTAGGAGATAAAGGAAAGGGACGCAGTCGGCGACCAGGGAGAACGCGAGCCAAACCTGTGGTCAGTGATGATGACTCTGATGAAGAGCCAGAAGAGGTACATACAAACCACAGAAGCATTTAAATGTCCTATATTGCGCAAAATTGACTCACATAAACTTTAAGCCATGCTATAATGTTGTTACCTCATCAAAAACAGACCTGGACTTGTGTTTTGTGTCATTTCCACATGTTTAAGTAACTCTGGTTTATTAGTGTATCCACATATGCAAAGCCCGAAATGCTCTGTTTACCTTGCGAAGTAACAGCTCCTTTTATTTCAGTAGAGACTGGCAATTCCATAGCTGAAATCATTCTTGTGAGATATATGGAGTTTAAAAACACAGTGGAGCACTTTCTGTATTACCACATTATTACAAAAGTTGGAACAGAGGGTTTTCCTTTTGAGAGAAGAACTCAGCCTAAATATGTACGGTTTGTGTGTTAAACATATGTGAATGAAAGAAAACACTCCAAGTACGGTACATTTTTGATGAGATAACAAAAGACAGACAGTTTTCACCACATTAACACAAACATGTTTTTATTCTTTAAGGAGCGGACCCCCAGTGCCACTGATGATGAGGCCTAAACTCCACTGTGTGATGTGGGGGCAAAAAGACAGGTTACTGGATTTTATATCATAATATCTTGGATTGAGATAGTCAAAGTGGACTGTGTGTCCAGTCCACCTGTTTAAATTCTGATAAAACCACTTAATTGACTGCACAATGGTTAAATTAAGATTACAGTATTATAAAATTTAGAGGAGCTAACATCAAACAATGCTGCTAAAGCTGTTACTGATTGTGTAAATGGAAAATCTAGTCAGTGTTTACTCTACAAATGATTGCTTTTTCCTGTTTTTCATGTTTTGGGTAGTAATATTGATATTTTTGTTATTAGTAGTTCCTTGCACACTTCTTCAACCAAAATATGAAGGGATGATCCAGACAGGGTAGTGTTGTGTTCATATCCAGCTAGTACCACAGATTTTATGTGAGTCTGGCATCAACAGATCTGGTGTTTTTGCTCCTGCTCCTTCACGGCAGCGATATGTTGCAACAGTATCGTCTGGTCTGGCCCCTAGGAGCTGCTGTGATTACTGAAGTGTGTGTACATCACATATTTGTGACCAGTGCTCACTGTTTGACTTGGAAATGTGGTCTGTGGTTTCCCTGATTCTAAGAAGCTGTTGAGCAACTTGATTTGACTGAATGTGTTTGGGGAGGATCTTTATTTATTATGTACTGTAAATAGAGTCTAGTACTGTTTCAAGACTAGTCCACTTTGCTGCTGCCGCTCTATCATTATTCAATCCCAACTGCTGATTGTAGAATTAACAAATTTCATTACTGAGTGCTGTAACTTTAATTGCTTCTCCGTTGTGTGGTGATTTTGTGTTTCAGATCTGTTCAATGTACATGAGCACTTTTTATTGTTTATTGATTTCCAAGAAAACGACCAGAGAGACAGTGGCTCCTCTCTGTTGTGATAGCCCCATGGCTGTATGGTGTTGCATATTTTGTTGTAATTTTTAGAAAATGCCATTGCACGTGTGTGCAGCTCTACTTTGGCTCAGTACTTTAGTCATTATGGTAGACATTTAGAGAAAAGAGCATACAACCAAAGCATACACTTTTTCTCCACATATTTATATCTGTCTGTTATGTGGTAGTGTGTTAATGTTGCTGCAGCTCAAGTCTATTAAAGCATAACAATTTAGTAAACCATTTACTCTGTTTGATGTACATTTACCCGATTTATTTTGTATTGAATCTGTAATACCTTTCTTCACCACTAAGAGGAGTCATGACACTGCTGGAACATAATGGCCTACTATTTATCTATGTCTCAAAATTATATAGTAAGCTATAGTCATTGATTTATATATTGTTGTGTCGCATATTTATACACACACTTAATACTTACTATTGTATTTAGTTTTTGCACATTTGATCTGTATGCATATCTTTGCCTTATTTTTTATCCTTAAAAGTTCAAATGAAAATATAAATATAAGTCTGATTCAGTGGATGTAAACAGCTGCTTAGTTTACTCAGTGGAGGCATATGCGGACACAGAGAGACCTGTGCGGGCTGGACAGTGTGTGGTACAGTTTATATTGAGGCCCATGTTGATGCTGAATTTTCATGCACATTTGGATCGTGATCACTGGCCACAGTTTCCTGACCTTAAAGACACCTATATGGCTTTGAGCCACTCCATACAACTAACTCTAGAGAAGCCATAAATAAACATCTGTATCAGCCAGCAGTCTAGAAATGTTACAAATGTAATGAAGAAATATGTTTACAAGTTTACCATTTAAATAGCTGAAGTAAGAGAGAGAGAGAGATAGTTCCTTTATCATATTTTATTTTCCATCTATGTTTTAATGATATAATACAGCTATCACAATTACAAAACATCCTTGGAACATTCTGATATTTAGTATTAATTGATAAAGAGTTACCCTGATATATTGTTTATCTGTGTACGATTACAACAAGAAATATGTTAAAATATGTAAAAGCACAACACAACAATATCAGGCAAATGTTTCATACATGGTGATACATGAAGGATGAAAATGTGATGATTGGATGACATCTGATGGTTGAACACTATCACACAACACCACACTATCAAACCTCTTTAATGTGTGGTTAATCCTTCTGTACAAGAAAAAGAATCATTACATTATCTGTTTAATGAAGAAACAGAACATATTAGAAAGCAGAACTTGTACCTCTGCCAAGGAACTTCTGTGTCACTCCCTGTACAAGATGTAACAGATGTACAAATCAGCTTTGACTCACTTGAGACTCACTATCAGAGAGTGTAGTAGCTCTTTGCACAACACTCACTCATTTACAAAGACAGACAGATACTAATGACAAGAGCACTTCAACATGCAACCCTGCCACTTCGTCAGGATTCTCCAAATACCTCCCCATACTATGCTGCACCTTTACTCTACACACAATACAAACATACATACAATCAAGCAAGCCCTTTTCTGGACTTCATAAAGGCTTTTTAAATTGAATATCTACCAATTTATCATATAGAATAATAGCCAAGTAGTGCAGCAGGTCCACTAATCCTCCCATTATAGTGTCAGATACAGATGACCAACTATAAATACAACTGGGAACAATAGGATGGAGGCAAGAGGCCATAAGATAGAATTCACACGAACAATACGAATTCAAAACAATTTCTACTACATGCTAAATATATTTAATATGGGGTGTATTTATTTAGGCCTATTATAAATAATTTCCTAAATTCAGAAGGGCCAAAAAAAAAAAAAAAGAAGAAGAAGAAAGAAATAGGCCTGATGGGTGTGTGTATTTGTGTTTTTAGTTTCACTCTTGATATAGTGAAGTGTGCCATTCTAAATTGCATGCTTTCATTACAGACTATTATTTGTAAAGAAACTTTTAATTTAATTTGTAATTCTTAAACATCCAATAATGATACATCAAATTCACAAAGCTTACAGATAAACGAAACGAATACGTACGTGAGCAGAACTCCTCCCCTTGACCAACCAGGGCTTTCATCTAATTTAAAATATCAGACCACTGTTTAGCACCGCCCTCCTGCAGCTTCTAAGTAGAAAACCTTCTTCCTGCCCACAATTTTGTTTTGTCATTCCACTGTGAAACATCGCGGAACTGTCGTAGCTTTTCCCGTCACCCACTCTGGTCTGCGTGGACTTTTTGGCACAGAAGGGACGATGTTTAGGACGCGGAGAGGACTTGGCACGCTCGCCCTTTGCTGCTGCCTGGTGATGCTGTTACAGAGTGTGGCAGGTAAGAAACAAGCTTATGTAGGTGGCTTTGAAGCTGATGATGCACTATTAAACCAGCAGCCAATGTCCAATATAAACTGACAATTGAGTTATAAAGATGTGTATTTATTTATCTGTAATATGTTGTATGTAATTCAACAAACACTGATTATTTTACCTCATTGGTGTACTTGATAATTAAATAAAGCCAAACATGCCTGGTAGCTGCGTGGTTTTCCTATATGTATGAATGGAATCTACGCACGGCGCTCTGATTGGCTACTCGGTTTTCCGGTAAGTGCTGATCAGCCAATCACATTCTCCCATTCTGCCGGCGGCGTTAAGTTTCTATTGAGAGAGAAGTAAGAACAGGCGGCTGTCAGTGATGGGTGTGACTACAATCATCTTCTACGAGGCTGAAGCCCCTCTGATAACAATTTTAACTGCTCAATGATAATAAAAAAGTAGAAAAATTTTAAAAAATAAATAAAAAACAGAAACACAATCCTATGTATCTTATGAGATAATATGGCTTACATTCAAAAATATATATAGCCTTTATAACTATATATTTCTTTGGTGGTTTATAAGATGACAGTAACAGTATATTGACGCTGAATCTGCACAAACTTAATTACAGTGCAAGAGGGAAAAAAAACTAAACAGCAATATTACTTTATTGTGCCATAACCAACCCTTTGAGCAGCTCGGTTATAGATTAACAGGTATTGTATGTCTGAGTCAATAAACACTCCCTGTATGTATGCTTGATAAAAATATGACTGGTGGTGGGCAGCAATGACAAAGCAGAGTAATAATAATAATATAGTGGAATAATATAAATGTTCTCAGTGTAGAGGCTTTTGATTGTAATAGATGTCACACACTGACTGTGACATTTGTCTGCTTTTGTCTAAGTGCTATATTTATCCATTCAATACACGTGAAGGTTGTAAAGCACACACAAAAATGGCCTTAATAGGGCTTATTGCACTTCCTGTAGTGGTGCCCGGTATGCCAGACATTCTTATTCATTACACACAGGCGTGGTTTAATGAATCACACCCTGCAGTCTTGGTCAGAGTTGTTTAGCTTAAGATTGATTAATCAAACAAATTAAAGTAAAGGTAAATGCTTAAGTCAGTTAGACCCTGGAATGAATAATCCTTTGCTCGTTCATGTACAGTGTGGTGGGTTTGACCCATTTACAGTTTCAACCCTTCGACTTTCACTCAGGACTTTAAAGGTCACTGAGGTATGAGCTTTGAACTTTATCTTGCTTTGGAAAATAAGCAGCTTTCCAGTCATTCAGAGAAAATGGGGTTGCTTGTAAAATGGGGCCAGAAGCAGGGGGTGAGTTCTGGTGATCCACACTGAGGAAACCGTGTGTCATCAGCGCATGTGCTCATGATGAGGAACTTCTGGGTTTTCATAAAATGTAATTTACTGTACTACATCAGAAGTTAGTTTTGTGAAATCTTGTTATTTTCACAGTAGGCAGATGGTTGTCATCTTTCACAATGTATGCACACGTGTGTTTCCGTCCATGCTCTACCTTTTGGTTTCTATGGTGACATTGTGGCAAGGATCTGCCTCTCTGGGACCAATCAGAAACTAGTGGTGTGATTGTACAACTCCTCCCTGTGTATTGTCTTAAAGAGATACACTGTCACCTCCTCAGGCCCTAGGTCATACATCACAAAGAACAATGCTCAGGTGTTGGCACACGGCACCAACCTGCTCAACCAGGTGATGACATCACATTACCCGCAAAGCCGGTCCTGGGGCAGGCTCTTCCCTCACATGGATCATTAATTTAGAGTCATTTACTTAAGCTGATAGATACACTATGTGCAGCTTTACTGGGATCAGACTCAGACCCTGAAATGTCTAAAAGTCGCCTTCACCGTGCAAGGTTGTACTAGGGACTAGGGAGTAGGTAATAAAGCAAAAGTTTAGTATCACAATTTCAGTCTGATCATAATTCATGTGCACTTTTAAATTTTTCTATTGCCTTTTAGAGATAATTAAAGTCCTCTGTCTCTTCAGAACAATTCCGTGTAATTATGCAGATCTCACACACAACTGATATGAGAAGTGGAAGTTATTGTTATTGCAGGCTTAAAGATGACTCATTAGTGAAACTTTGTCCTTGTTTTACTATCTACTTTTGATTAAAACAGGATCTAGCTTTGTTCCAGCAGTAAAACAAACATTCTTATCTTAATTTTCACGCCCAATACCAGTGACTATCGCCTTAATACGTCATATGTGTAATTTTTAGTAATATATTAACCTTGCAAGGCCAATGGGTCTGTATGTCAACTCAGGCTTGGGTTACTAGAGCCCATTCATGAATAGTAAAGTGTAATCTGAGCCCTAGTAAAAACCAATAAGTTTGAAGCCCTGTTACGTAAACTCAGTTTGTAAAGAGATGTTAATAATCATCAATAATCAATCTGTGTACATTTTATTGTTGACAGATGCTGCAAACACCTGCCGTGCTAACCAGCTGCAGTGTGATAATGGGAGGTGTATCACCATCAAGTGGATCTGTGACGGAAGAGACGACTGTGGAGACGGCACTGACGAGAGGCCAGCCACATGTGGTGTGTACTTCACTCGGATTAAACTAAAATGAAAATGAATTAAAAGGCATATATTACACTATTTTATTATCTGTTGTAATATTGTTTCCTTTCCAAAAACATACCTGGAGTTGTGTGTTGTTTCATTCATTTAACATTTAACACACAAAGCCTATATATTAAGGCTGAGTTGTTCTCTAAAACACAAAACACAGACTAATAATAAAGAGTTGTTCAAACATGTGTGAATGAAGCAAAACACAACTCCACTTATGTTTTTGAGGTAACCACATTCTAATGTGGCTAAAACTTTACATTTTAAACTTAGTACTGTATTTTACAAATTTCAAAATGACTTCCACTTGGTTAATGGTTGCTCAATTTTATGGCGCTGGTTTGCTGCTTATGACTCATTGACATATTTTATTTTATGATTACAGCAAACAAGACTTGTTCACAATCAGAGTTCAATTGTGGCCCTCCCATGAACCAGTGTATACCAGGTGGCTGGCACTGTGATGGTCAGGCCGACTGCAAGAACGGAGCTGATGAGGAACACTGCTGTATGTTTAGTAATACACTATCTTGCCAATAAATTATTGCAATTATTATATTTTTCCATATATATATTTTTAAAATTTAACTATGGGTTTCATTAAAGTATTTATTTTTATTTGCTTTCACAGCTGCCAAAAAGTGCAAGGACAGTGAGTTCAAATGCGCAAACGGCCAGTGCATATCAAATTCATTTGTGTGTGACAAAGAAGCAGATTGCAGTGACGGTTCAGATGAGGTCTCCTGTCCCAAACCCACATGTGGCCCGAACTCCTTCCAGTGTAACAACTCAGTGTGTGTCCCGTTGCTATGGCGATGTGATGGGGATGCAGACTGTGCCGATGGGTCCGATGAGTGGCCCCAAACATGTGCAGGACAAGACGTGGCGAAGCCAGCACAGTGCGGCTCACACCAGTTCCAGTGTGATGATGGGAAATGCATTCACAGAATATGGCGCTGTGACAACAGCCCAGACTGTGACGATGAATCTGACGAGGTTAATTGCAGTGAGTATTACATAACACATGAAACACATTTTTTAGATATTTGGAATATTTAAGATGTTTTGGCTGTTTCTGCTGATAAAGGCCTAAATTAACATGTACATATTTTGGTATTTTTGGTATAACTGACCAAAAATATTTAATCTATCCAATATATCCCATCTGTGCTAAAACATGAGTTTCCAGTACAACACAAAACTTAATTGATTGTCAAAAAAAATCAGTCTTGTCGAAGTCTAGAACACCACAGCACAGCGTCACTACACCACTCCTAATGCAAAACATTAGTTATTTCTGTTTTAGCTGAAGCTAGTCCTTCCTAACAATAGTTCATTTGTTTAGTGTTGCTGTGGAGATGCTCACAGTGTACTCATATTCAGACTTTTCCATTAATGTCATCAACATTTCCAGGGCTGTGTGATGCTAACTGTAGGTTCAGCTGCTTTTATCTAACTTTAATTTAACACAATCTGACCATAAAGATCTGACTTAGTTTGAACTACAAGAGGTGGTGATGATTTATGAGTTAACATTTAGAATTATCACTGACCAGGGTGTAAAGAGTAACTAATTTCATATTCCCACTCCTTAGCTCGGCCCGCCTGTCACCTGGATGAGTTCCAGTGCACTGATGGTACATGTATCCATGGCAGCCGTCAGTGTAACCGAGTGTTCGACTGCAGCGACCAAAGTGATGAAGCTGGCTGTGAAATAGGTGATTTTTAAATTGCTTCTTAAGCCGTTTTAAGTCTTTCTAATTTAAGAAAGAATACATTAATAAACAGTGACCATGACCATGCTTGTAGTATAAAAACTTACTTGTTTAAAAAAAAAAAAAAAAAGCTTGACAAAGCACATGGTCATCTTCACTGTTAGCTGTTGAGCATCTCTTGTGGAGTTTTAACTTAGAAAGAATCCCTGGAAGCTCTCACTTCAAGAACATATTCATATTTGTATTCTTGTTTAACTAATGTGCGGTTCTGTTGCAGAAAATGACTGTGAGGGCCCCACCAAGTTTAAATGTAAAAATGGGGAGTGCATCAGTGCGGACAAAGTGTGTGACTCAAACACCGACTGCAAGGATGGGTCCGATGAAACAACTGAATGTGGTATGTGTTTTTAATGGATATGTATTTGTCCTGGCTTATGAGTTTATTACTTAAAAGTGTCAGCAATATTATGATCTATTTAGTTATTCACTTTACACATGTTTATGTGCAGTTACAGAGCCTATATTATGCAATTTTCTAATCCTCTCAGGTTATTTCCTCATCAAAAACATAACAGAAAAAATATTGTTTTGTTTGTTTCATTCACACATTTAACATCCTGCATATTTAGGCTGAGTTTTTCTCGCAAACAACAGCAAACACTCTAAGACAGGAGCTGCTCCATTGTGTTTTTAAATTCCATACACCTTCACTAGAATCATTTGAAAATTTGCAGCCCTGGAATTTCCATCTCTTCTAAAGGAAAGGTAAAAAGTAGCTGTTAACTTGAGCTTCCGCTTCAAGGTGAAACAGCATTTTGAGCTCGGGAGATGATGTTGATAATAAATAATAAAGCGTTTCTTAAACATGAGTGATTGAAACAAAACACAAATACAAGTATGTTTTTGATGACATTCTAACATGACTTAAAGCTCACAATAATCAATTTGATATAAATATATTATTGCATTACAACAAATAAAAAAGTGTGTGCTGATTTCCATAGGTTTAAATGAATGCTCTGATGGAAATGGTGGCTGTTCCCAAATATGCAACGATTTGAGTCTTGGATTCAACTGTTCCTGTGCAACAGGATACAGACTAAAGGCAGATAAGAAGACATGTGAAGGTATAGAGTCAAAGCCATGTGTTTTTATTTGAGAAAAAGACCTTTGTCCAACCAGTAGTTTATGCTTCAATTGCAGATATTGACGAGTGCGCTATGCCAGACACTTGTAGTCAAATCTGTATCAACTTTGACGGTGGCTACAGATGTGACTGTAAGCAGGGCTATGAGATCGACCCCGCGACAGGCACATGCAAAGCTGGGTCAGGTATGGCTTGACTTATTTGCCTACGCTAAACATGATTTCCTTGTTTAAAAACAAAACAAAACTGAAAAAAAAAAACTCACAAACCGGCTCTGCTGCTTTTATCCAGGATCTGCCCCCATGTTGTACTTCACCAGCAGACATGAGCTGAGGGTGATGACAGTGGACCGCAGTGAATACATACGCCTCATCCCAGAACTCAAGAATGCAGTCGCTCTGGATGTGAACATACCAACAAAGACCATCTTTTGGTCCGATCTCTCTCTAAAAAAGATATACAGGTAAACACATTTCAACTATATCAACTATATCACTTAGCTGGTATGAACCATTATGACGACTGTAGGTGAATTGAGAACGGCAGTTAGAGGGTTAGTTATATGGCAATAACTCAACATTTTTATCACAAGACTGAAGTATTAAAACCAGGACAAATGCTAGATAGAGATTGACCTATATGGGTTTTTTCATGGCTGATACAGTTTTTTGTTTAAAATCCGGAAAAAAACATTGGCTGATAAGCTCTGCCGATATTTTTGGGCCAATATATATGATAGATTTTGATTGTTTTCTCCAAATTATATAGTTTAAATTGACTACAAACTCACCCACAGTCCCTTTGACCACATATCTATAAGAGAGCTGTGTAGTCATGTCTTTGCACTTAAGTGTTAAAATAAAGATGGAGATTTAAGGGCGATAGTCAAAAAATATATATATTTATGCATCTCTCTCATGTATTAAAAGTATTTACTATAATGCACATGGCCATTATTTCATTTTGCATTTGTTATTCATTATATTATCATTATATTAATTATCATATTATTAATCATAACAAAACCTTTTTTTCCCACAGCACAAATGTAGATACTGCGGGTAACTCCTCCACCCACACTGTAGTGATTGGGAGTGGGATTGAAGCCCCAGAGGGAATTGCAGTAGACTGGATCCATGGGAACATTTACTGGACGGACAGTGAGCTGAAAACTATTTCCGTGGCAACAACTGACGGAAGCAAGAGAAAGTCCCTGATCTCTGAAAATTTAGAAAAGCCCAGAGCCATCACAGTGGACCCTGTCAATAAGTAAGTATATTTGCTTGTGCATTAGCCTTTAAGGTACTTTTTGTTTTTTTTACATTGTGTTAATAATGTGTGTGTTATGTTTAGCTTCATGTACTGGACGGACTGGGGTGAGCAAGCTAAAATTGAGAAGAGTGGACTGAATGGTGCTGACCGCGTTGCCATAGTGACGGACAATATTATGTGGCCCAATGGCATCACTCTTGGTAAATACAAGCACATTAGCTGGAGTGGCTGTTATCCAATGGACGTGCATAATGAGCACACAGCCAATTATTCTCCTTTCAATCTCTGTATCTCCAAACAGACATGGTTAATCAGCGCTTGTATTGGGTCGACTCCAAGATGCACACTCTCTCCAGTGTAGATGTCAGCGGAGGCTCCCGGCATACACTTGTTGTCAGTGAGAAGCACCTCACCCATCCCGTGTCTCTGGCAGTTTTTGAGGTTAGTATTACACAAAGTAAAAGTAATTTTAGTAATTTTAAGTATCTGTACATCACTTAAGTACATTTTGAAGTGGATACTTTTTACTTTTACTTCACTATATTTGAGAAGAGGTATCTGTACTTTCTATTCCTCCACATTTTTGAACAAACCTAAAAAGTGAAAGTGAAAAGGCTGAGAGGTTTATTTTTAACATGTTCATTGTTTGAGCAAACAAAGAAGAAAATTCAGCACAAATCTTTATCAAAAACATTACGTTTGAAGCTTTATTAGATCTCAAAATTTGTGCATAATGCTTTTACCTTTTACTCTTTATGTGCATTTTACACAGGTTTACCTTACTTTACTTTACTTGCTCCAGTATCTGTACTTTTACTTATGTACTCAAAATTTAGTACTTCTTCCACCGCTGGTATTACATTTGAATTTATTAGGCTTACATCTATTATATTTATATGTTACTCATGAATATTCTTTGAAATTCCAGGATATGTGGTATTGAAAATCTGTATTATTTTATTTTTTGTAGGAGAAAGTGTTCTGGACTGACACTGGAAACGGTGCTGTCTACAGTGCCAATCGTTTGACTGGTGGAGACATCACAGAGCTGGCCAAAGATCTGAACCATCCCGAAGACATTATTGTGTATCACAAGCTCAAGCAGACCAACGGTATATTCATCTCTGGATATATATAGTGTGTTCACTCCACAAAAATCCCCCTCATGGCCTAAATTTGAGATATTCAGCTTCTCCCTTGTTCATGATTAGTTTATGGGATTTTAACAATGTATTTTGCACTGATAATGCTTTTATAACTTCAACCAGACCACTAGCTGTATGTTATTTATTGTTATAGTTGAGAAAACAATATTATCTGAATAGGAAGTGTCATGCACCTTCCTAGCAACGCATGAATTTTATAGCTTCTTCACATGCCTGTACTGCAGGTCATGTGGCCTTTGTGGGTTAATTTACAGCCAGTTCTTATGTACCCTGTAACTTTTTAACTAAAATAATCTTTATGGCTTCTGATAACTTTAAACATACTTCAATGACATTCAAACAATAACATTATACATTTTCCTTTCTTTGTAGGAACAAACTGGTGCCAAATGAACAGCAGCAGAAATGGAGGCTGTGAGTTCCTCTGTCTCCCTGCCCCTCGCATTAACAGCCGCTCCCCCCAGTACACATGTGCATGTCCTGATCACATGACCTTGGCTGCCGGTAACAGGAAGTGTGTTGGTAAGAATAATTAATAATTAAACAATAAACTGTCAAAATGTAAATCATGTTTTACCTTATCCAATCCAACTTTATTTATATAGCACTATTTTAAATAAACAAGAGAATTTCAAAGTGCTGCATATCAAAAATTAACTCTAAAAAGTCAGGAACTAAATAAAAATGATTAAAAATAATAAAATCAATGAATAAAAATAATAAAATCTATTAATTTTACAGGTCCAGTTAACCCTCCTGTGACCACCGCTGCACCACCAGCTAAAGTGCCCACCACTCAAGCTCCACCTCAGCCTACTACTACTACTACTACTACAACCACAACCACAACTACTTCTACAACTACTACTTCAACTGCAGCTCCACCGCAAACTACAACTTCAAAGACACCTAAGCTACTCGCAACTGAACACGGTACAAGATACTTTTCATTTTCAGTGATAAAATGAAATATTGCTTGTGGTTTATTTATTTATTTATTTATTTTGTGTTTTCTGCTTGATCAGTGAATAACAAATTGTCTGGAACGCCCACTGAAGATGAGTCCTCCCATCCTATTGCTGTTTACATTGTTGTACCCATTTGTAAGTTATGATTTTAAAATGGCAATTTACAATCTGTTAAAATCACCCCACTAACTGTTGTGTTTTCTTTGTAGTGGTCATGTCACTGTTAATCTTTGGTGCTGTGTTGCTGTGGAGAAACTGGCGTCTAAAGAACACCAATACTATCCACTTCGTCAACCCAGTGTATCAGAAAACTACCGAGGACGAGGTGCACATTTGTCAAAACACTTCACAGGGCTACGTCTATCCCGAGGTAAAGTTGCCTGATTTCTTTATACCTGAAGGTGCACTGTTACTTTTCTGGTAGGGGTCCTGTTACCTGCTTCACTCCATGGAGACACTGCGTAGAATGTTCCACAGTATGGTGTTACGCTTATTTATCTCTACGGAGTCAGGGCAAAGTTAGATGTCAGATCTGTGGAGAGGCGAGCTCTACAGAAGATCATTTGTTTCATTTGATTTTGAATTTTACATACCACTGAATTTCTCACTTTGAATTTTTTAACTCTGAAAAAAGATGTTTGAATTATTTTTATTCTGAATTTTAATTGCAGAAATTTTAAGTATACTTTTTCAGTATGTTTCAAATTCAAAATAAAAATTTCCCCTTTTAAATATTCAGAACATAGTATTTTCTAGCCCTCAAATTGGCCGTTCACATCTGTGTGTGGGGTTTACGCTTAAGGAATAAAAAGACGAGATTTTGATTAAGCTAATTCTGATCCTGCTTGTTATAAAGTTAGCTCACATCACTTTGTATCGATTGCTTCTGCCTTGGCATCTTGGATTTTTGCTGCAATTTTTTTTTACTGCAAATTTTACACTCGTAATTTTGACTGTTGAATTTGTGGGCTTGAAAATATTTGTGCTCAATATTTAAAATTAGTTTTTTTTTCATAGTGAATTTTGAACACTTAAAATTTCAACAACTAAAATTCTGAAAAAAAAAAAAATTCAAAGTGAGAAATTTGAGAAATTCTATGGTATTTAAAATTCAGCAACAAAAAATTGGAACTGAGTAAAAGCAAGATGAATATGTTTAAGGCCATATCAGGAGATTCCAGACAAAACAATAACATCTCCATAGAGACAAGCAAGTGGCACACTCTCCACCAGAAATGTTACACAGTGCACCTTTAATTATACTTACAGGTATTTAGAACTGTTGCTAATTTTGTTGTTTTTACGCAGAGGACAATGCTGAGTATGGAAGACATGGATGTTGCGTGATGGCAACGCTGTATGAAGGTCTCAGTGGTTACAAATGAAGAAGCCAAGCCATTTTCTTCTAGTGCTGCTTAAAAAGGAAGAAAGTTCCGTGCAAGCTGACCTCATTCTACAGGCTTATGCTTCTGATGTCAATACTGTCTAAACCAAAAACAAACTGAAGAAAAGACACTTGGGGCTGTTTTAAGGAGAAGATGTGCAATTTTGTTTTATGATGAAGGCCAATGTCAGGAAACTGTTTCAACGTTTAACTTTTCCGGTGGAGGGTCTGTCAAATGGAGGTTAACCTGTCCATGAAAGTGTTATGTCTTTGCTTTACCAGGAATGTTTCACAGTGTGGCTTTAAACCTTTTGGTTGTCATGGAGACCAATCCAGACTAAGTTACAGGTCAGATCTCTGGAGATGCAATCCCACTCAGACCTTTTTTTGGTATATTTGAGCTACAAAACCACCTACATTTTAACAGATGTAAGGAAGAGCTGTTTAATGTCATACTGTGAAACATTCCACAAAGAGTAATGACATATATACATATATATGTAAAAACAACCAGGTGACTGACCCTCAACAAAAAAGTTACATTTTAAGATATTTATTAACATTTTGTTGCTCTTGTTCAGCTGGTTTCACTCAAAAAGCCTTATGCAAGTCTCACTGTTGTGTGCCTTCAATACTGCACTCCACAATCTTAATGAGCCGACCTGTTACTACCTTTACAATCTTCGTACGGGAACAAGCCATTTTGAGTGACTTTTTTTATGTCTATATAATTTTGGTGGAGTTAAACCTAATCTGTTTACTGTTGAATGGCTGCTGCTTGGACCAGAATGAAGAATGGCGAATATTTGAAGAAACTGTACTGAATATATATATATATATATATATATATATATATATATATATATATATATATATATATATATATATATATATATATATATATATATATATATATATATATATATATATATATATATATATATATATATATATATATATATATATATATATATATATATATATATATATATATATATATATATATATATATATATATATATATATATATATATATATATATATATATATATATATATATATATATATATATATATATATATATATATATATATATATATATATATATATATATATATATATATATATATATATATATATATATATATATAATATATATATATATATATATATATATATATATATATATATATATATATATATATATATATATATATATATATATATATATATATATATATATGGTATTTGCAATTCTATATATCACTGTAAATAATATGTATATATATTGTAAACTTGCTTTGAGATGTGGCCTTTTATATTTGTAATCAAAATAAGATGTAAATAGTTTTGTTATTTATTAAATTTGTTCTGTTTACACTTGTACATGAAGATGCACTAAACTGTGCCTGCACAACATATTTAAGTTCACCAGTTTATATGTACTACTGCAGGGCTATTCCGATTACTCTCACACAGCTCATTTTAGCATTGTGTACATTCATTGACAATCTATTTATTTTGTGCTAAGATTTAAGCTGTCCACGTTACCTTGGCACAATTCATTCTGCTGTTTTGTGTTGTATCTTTTGTGGAAATAAAATGTCATTGAATTTGAGCCTCTTTCATAACATTTGGTTAGTTCAATACATGCTATGAATAATTTACGTCTACTGCAGCACACTCCATTACAAATACATGTGGGTCATTTCAGTTATTTTGACAAAGGCTGATTTTACACATGCAAGCACGACAACACAGATTTTTATTTGATATGAATGACCCATTGTTGAAACTACACACTCCAGGGCTCCTCTGGGAGGATGAGGCATCTTGTTGAGCCGGTATTGACACATTCCATTAAAATTCATTCCACCCACTTGGAAGTGTGCACTTTGACAATTTGTCAAATAGACGCATTCTAAGTACTTTGTTTACCCCCCTTGTGTATCATAGTCTGTTCATGAGCTACCCCCATGAGGCAAAGGATGATACTCTAAGCACCTGAGTGACACAAGACACCTGTTGCAACGCTGCCTGCTCCACTCACCACTCAATTTACATTTGCACATCCACCTCGTCTCATTGGCCAGATGGTAAACGAAAGGTGGAGTTGTACCTCACACCACTGAGACGTAAGCAAAAAGGAGTGGCCATACCAAATTGCCAAAGGAGTTGATGGATATAGGATAAATATTCCCCTGTCAGGTTACCAAAGTGTGCCCATGATAAAGCAAAGACAATGGGCTGTTCACCCAACAACGTGAGGCCAAACAAACAAAGACCAGAGTCCCTGAACCAAACTACAAAGGAGTTAAGCTGGAAAAAGGCCAAAGGATGCAGCAGATACTCATGGCAGAGTTGTGCAAGTATAAGTGGACATTTCTCTGCGGGATGTCATATGTCAGAAATTCTTGTCTTAGTGCATCACAAAACGTCTCACCAGTATCTGTTTCTGTAGATCCAGAACTGAAGAAGCAGATTGGATGAGCTATGAAATGTCTTCAGTCAAACATTTTTGTCCAGTTGACAGAATTTAATTTCTCTTTTTTTTTTTGTAGATACTGCATACTGAGCTTGGCCTTTGTGACCCTGAGAGCAGCAACTCACATAAATTGATACAGTTAGAGATATTGTGTTTAAACCTATAAAACTATTCCATTTACACTGTGGACTGTGAACAAAAAGTATTTGATAGAGTTCTATTTGGGTTCTATTTGGTGCATTGCATGTTAAATGTGATTTTTTGTGCTGTGTTAGATTTAACTGCATTATAACACGAAAAACACATGCTCTTCACCAGGGTTTACAACTGTTATTACTGATTATTTTAATCAGTTTATCACTCCACATGGCTGATAAGAAGCTATGTAAAGGAGAACTAAATCTGAGCAACAGGGTTTGTATGTTCATGTGCTTGAGCTTTATGGATTAAAGAACACAAACGCACGTGACTAGTGACAGGCATGCAGGAGAAAGAAAGTCTTTAACAATGCAGAGCTTCTTCAAATATTATCCATTATATTGTTATACCTTAGGCCTACAAGTTACATTAGCTGGCCCAATTTCATTTGTAAATAAAAGTCGCACGCCTATGGACAATCCCCTCACAAGCAAAAGCAAAACGACCGTTTGCCTTATTTCATTTCTGGATCTCTGCTGCCCCATTGTGGGTAAACTGGGTATTACACCACTTGTTCAGGTGAGCTGTCCTTTGGTGAATGTTTTACCTGGGCGTCGTGACGTCACCGCTGCTTCAGGAACAGACGCCCTAGACCCTGCGCGATACTTACGGAAGTTACGGATAAATAATAATAGTATATAATATATGGATACATTATATACTCTTACTGAAAGTTCTGAGTGAAGGTTAATTCATCGATTTCTAAACGTGCGGACTGTGGACACATTCTGCAAACACGATGTCTGCCTCAGCTATTTTTGTGCTGGACCTGAAGGGGAAGGTAACGCACTTGCTACCTGACGACGCACGAATAATGTTTAGCTGATATTTTGTAGTACTTTGTGTCACTTTGGAAGGATTGTTTGTATCATTTGGCTGTAATATTTAAATGTTGTTTTAACTTTAAACTTTAATGACTCTGCTCTCTGCCTGTTAAACATTAATCAGCTCAGTGCGTCAGTTTCATTCATTGGTCGTTTTTTAATGTCTACTTCCGGTCTGCCTACTTTTAACACAAAATATATAGTTTTTCATGGCCCTTTACTGTAGATGCTTGAGCTTATCATTAACTCTGTAGCTTACCACACAATTATTAACTAATGAACCACCACGTGGTACAATTTATTACACGCCTATAGGCCTACGTGACGCATATAAACACACAAAGATAATTTGTTGGCAACATGGCTTCCAGTTGACCTTTTCTCGGGCATATTTCAGCATGTAGTCATCCTCTGGTGATACTTTTTTAAAAAGCAATCATAGACAACCAGCAAAAAGCACTGTTTGACAAAGGAAGGTGGTTTAAACAAAGGAGGTCTTTGTGGCTGAAGTAAACAGAAACTGTAGACTTCAGTGCCATTATGTCAGCTGTTATTACTATGTTATTATGCTTAGCGATGGGAAGAATACTTAGTTAATTACACTATACTGAATATCTGAATGTATTTTGTAATGTATTCCAAAAATACTATAGCTGCATTATATTATATTGTAAAGAAAAAAAAAATAGACAAATGACATAATTACAGACAGCTTTATTTTATGTTGCTCTGTTTGTTATCCTTTAATTTATGCCTTATTAAGATGAAAATTGCACATGCATTCACCAAAAGAGCTGTGTTCTCTTTTTTCCTTACTAATACTGTGGCATTCAAAGCCTTTTAATTCAGAAAAGTGACTGTATTCTGAATACCACCAAATGAAAAAGTAACTGTACCAGAATACAGGGACTCAGAGGTGTTCAATTACTTCCCAACACTGATTATGCCTTTGTGTAGACTTAAAGCTTCATTGTTTTTTTCACTGTAAACAGGTGCTGATCTGCAGAAACTACAAAGGAGATGTGGATATGGCTGAGATTGACCACTTCATACCATTACTCATGCAGCATGAAGAGGAAGGGCTCCTCTGTCCGGTGCTGTCACATGGAAACGTTCACTTTATGTGGATCAAACACACCAATCTCTACTGTATCCTCTTTTATGAACATCTTAAGAATAATTTAACATTTAGGGAGAAAGAAAATTTGCAAATGTTCACCTTAACATGGTCTGCCAGTGGTGGCTACAACAAACAAAAACTCCAACGCCTCCCTTGTGTATTCATTTCTCTACAAACTCGTTGAGGTAAGTCATGCTGCGTGACTGTTGTCAGAAGCAATTAGACTCATTATTGTGCAATCTGTAGGTGTTCACAGAGTACTTTAAAGAACTGGAAGAGGAGAGCATTCAGGACAATTTTGTGGTTGTGTACGAGCTTCTGGATGAGCTGATGGATTTTGGCTTCCCACAGACGACTGACAGCAAAATACTACAGGAGTGAGTAACACGGATGAAAACAAATAACAAATTATGGTTTAAACTAGAAATGACATGCCTAATTCATTTAACTCCGTTGTGTCTACATTTCAGATATATTACACAAGAAGGTGCAAAGCTTGAGGTTGCAAAGAGCAAAGTTCCTACTACTGTCACTAATGCAGTCTCTTGGAGGTCGGAGGGCATAAAATACAAAAAGAATGAGGTGTTTATTGATGTCATCGAATCCATCAATGTACTGGTAAGTATTGGTACAAAAATAAACTACCTACATAAAATATCTTTTTTATGGTGAAAAATGTCAAATAGGAAACAGGAAATATGTGAATAGGCCTACTTTCTATTGTAGATGCTCTAATTGTGGGATTCAGTTGCTTGTTTTGTAGCAAATTTGCAATTGCTGTTGCAACATTTTTAGATTTTAATTTCTTTGAATAATCTCTGAAATGTAAAACCATCCATCTGAGCCACGTAATTTTGCTATACAACTTGGATATACAATGACAAATAAAGAACTATAGACTCTTTGTGTACTTGAATCTAGCAGGGATCATATTTTCATTTTTAATTGTTAACATATTATGATATTGTTCCATTGATTTGTTTAGGTGAATGCAAATGGCAGTGTGATGAGCAGTGACATTGTGGGCAGCATCAAACTAAAGACCATGTTGTCTGGGATGCCTGAGCTAAGGCTAGGGCTCAATGACAGAGTGCTTTTTGCCTTGACTGGACGTAAGTTGTTTCCACCCTGGTCTTATGTATGCAGTGGTATTTTAATTATGGTTTAATGATTTGTTTGTTGACAGGAGACAAAGGAAAGACTGTGATGATGGAAGATGTGAAGTTTCACCAGTGTGTGCGACTGTCACGGTTTGAAAGTGACCGCACAATTTCCTTTATTCCTCCAGATGGAGAGTCTGAACTTATGTCCTACCGCATTAATACACATGTTAGTTCAATTCAATTTTTTACAACTATGGGTATTCAAAATATTACAACCGTATAATAGTAATTTTCATTTCAGGTGAAGCCATTAATATGGATTGAATCAGTCATTGAAAAGTTTTCTCACAGTAGAGTGGAAATCATGGTCAAGGTACAGTCAATTCTCAGTTTTTTATTACAGAAATAAAAAAAAGAAAATATAGAAAAAAATCTAATAGTCCCGTATTGTGTGTAACAGTCAGTGGTGGAAGGTAATGAAGTAAAAGTAGTAAAATACTTTATACATTTTAGGTATCTAAATATACTCCACTATATTTGAGAGATAGTATCTCTACTTTCTACTGAACTACATTTTTGAAACAGAACTAAAAAGTAGACGTATTGCTGTTGAAAGGGCCGAGGAGTTTATTTTTAATACATTCATAATTTGAGGAAACAAAAATAAACTCATAAAAACAGGTAAAAAAAAAAGCCAAATGAGTCGGTTGTTTCTACTGAACAAAATTCAGCACAAATCTTAATCAAAATAAATACATTTGAAGCCTTATAGCTCAAAATATGGACAAAATACTTTTTTATTTTTTTAAACAGACACTTTTACTTAAGTTGCTTTTTTCATGTGATACATTTACTTGAATATTTTTTTGCTTATCTGTATTAGCACATCTTCCACCACTGGTAAAAGTTTATGTTTTTGTGTTTTATAGGCAAAGGGACAGTTTAAAAAGCAGTCCGTTGCAAACAATGTGGAGGTCAGGGTACCAGTACCAAGTGACGCTGACTCACCCAAGTTTAAAACCAGCACAGGAAACGCCAAATATGTCCCAGAGAAGAATCTGGTGGTTTGGACCATCAAGTCTTTTCCTGTAAGTGAGACATAAATTGATTTGATAATATGCACAACAATGTAGCTTTAATTCACTGTACACGCTTTTGTATTATTTAGGGGGGCAAGGAGTTCCTGATGAGAGCCCATTTTGGTCTGCCCAGTGTGGAGAATGATGAGCTTGAAGGCAAACCTCCCATAACAGTGAAATTTGAAATCCCCTACTTTACAGTGTCAGGAATACAGGTAGCCCTCTTCTGTTGCCATTTTTATTTAGGTTCTGCATTTGCACACAGTAGTTACAGGAGTTGGGCTTTGGTAAAAATAATGAAAAAAAAAAAGAGGAATGAGAAATACGCAGTGTCATAAGTTCAACAATATGTTTTGTTTATCTTTGGGGTGTAGATTGTGGGAAGGGCAGAAGACTATTATTTTATATGCGCATTGTTTTTTTGCTTGCAGGTCAGATACATGAAGATTATAGAAAAGAGTGGCTATCAGGCTTTACCATGGGTTCGTTACATCACACAAAGTGGAGGTATGATTAAATAAGTAATCTACTACAGCAAAATAACCAAAAAATATTCTGTACTAATGTTATATTTTATTCTTTTCTAGATTATCAGTTGCGGACAAATGTGTAGAATTACTGTAATGAATCTACACCTAAATCGCCTTTGGCCCCTGCACTATAGAATGAAGAACTGAATTAAAAGAATGTCTTTATATTTCATTTCACTGCTCTATGTGTGTACGTTTATTGCAGTTTGATTTTAATAGTAATAGACCTATTGGAATGTAGGAAAACAAATATTTCACATCTAATTATGTGTATTATTGTAAATTTTATGTGATTGTATGTGTTTGTGCATGTGTAAAAACACCATAAAGCTCTTTTTCTAACATTGTAGTCATTCTTGCTGTAACATAACATCAGAGTATGTAAATTCCGCCCAAATGAAGCGCACACCCGCCTTTTTTCCACGTCTGGCTCAGGGGACCTAAAACCAAAGGTCAGAAATGTGAATGAGCTGCCTTTGAAGACTTCAACGTATATGAATCGCCCGCTTTCTGCGCTGCGCGCTCTGATTGGTGCAGAGCTGCTGTTGCCACAGTGATAGTGTAGAACCCGAGTTGTAGCCCCGCCTTATTAACCAAATATGGAGAAACAACGCCCCCCAGGCGAGCTGTGATTGGTCAGCGACTATTTGCCCCAGTGTTTGTATGTGCCAGACTGGAGACTGCGGCGCACAGCTCAGCGCGCAAATGTATTTTCTAATGTTTATAAACTTTTTTGCTCTGGTTTTGTTTCAAAAACTACTGTTTTTTTGAGTCAACGGGTCACGAATCCTGGCGACGTCGCGAATACGGATAAACTTGAAAGGTAACACTACTGTACGGTTCTTCATAGAAAACGCAGGTCTTCGTGAATTTTACAACCATCTAGTGTGTGTTCCGTTCAGCCAAACACAAATGTGTTTCTGTCTATTATCATTATTTAAGAGAGAATAGCATTCCGCTAGTAATAGCTTAGTCCGATATCATGGCGTCATCCACCGCAAGTTTATGAGCAAAATATGTCGTTCTTATTCTCCGCTTTGTCATTGTCAGAGCACCGGGTGCTAGTTTAACTTCTATCGTATTTATATTTTACACATGTGTCCTTAAACAGTGAAGAATGGTCCTGAGCCAGATGGATGCCGGTAAAGCTTTGACGGCGGCGGCAGCCAAAGGAAACACGAGCGAGGTGCAGAGGATGCTGGACGAATGCCGGGTACATCCTGACACTCGCAATGAATTTGGCAGGACCGCTCTTCAGGTGAGAAATATGTCATAAAATTTTTACTTATTATTCAAATAGGCCTTAGTCTAGATGATGGCCTACATTACAACACAGTGCTTAAACTAAACCACAACAAATTACTTGGAATTTGCTGTGTCCTTCAGTCTAGCGCCTTGCATACACACAACAATAGCTCTAACCTATGGCCTGTACAACCATAGGATCCATAAATACTTTTTTTAAATAACTATTGTATTATCAAATCACTGTGCATACCCAAATAATAGAAATTTTATTATTATTTAGACTCCTTTGGCTTATGTGATTACTCATTTGCACAGGTTTATAGCAGGAGCATTTACAAGGGTTTGAAATGGTTTGTTTAGACTATTCTTCTATGTCTATTCTTAACATTCTGGTTACATAGATTCTCTTTGTTTCTTGTGGTTTCATGTACAGGTCATGATGATGGGAAACCCCAAGGTTGCCTGTCTGCTGTTACAAAAAGGAGCAAACCCCAACCTCCAGGACAAACACGGGATCTCACCAGCCCATGATGCCGCTCGCACAGGTTTTCTGGACACACTGCGGGTGCTGGTGGAGCATGGGGCTTCTGTCAACGTAGCAGACAATAATGGAGCCTTGCCTATACACATTGCTATTCGTGAAGGCCATCGAGACGTGGTGACGTTTCTTGCGCCTCGGTCTGACTTGAAGCATGCCAACAACAGCGGGCAGACAGCAGTAGATGTAGCCAGAGCCTCCCGTGTGCCTGACATGGTAGATCTACTCTTTGCTCATATCCACAATTAGCCCTCAAACTTACATGCGCATCCTGGTGACTTGAATTAATTGCTGTGTTTTTGTTAATAGTGGCTCAGCGTTAATATGTGACAGAACATATTATCTTGGCAGCTTATTTTCAGTGGATGGTGGCTACAGTGGACACCTCTTTTGCACAGTGCAATTTAGGCACCTTATACATTTCCCTAGCACATGGGAGAGCACATTTGTAGATAGTTGTTGTGTAGTATTACTATTGTGTAACAGTTAATCCATTGTGTTTTTACATTTTGACAAAACTTGACATGGTGTGCACAATTGCTTTGCATAGTTGTTACTCTGAACTAGACATATCTTAACTTTACCAATATTTATTTGTGGAATAGATTAAATATTCCTGTTACTTTGTAAATAGCCTTTATTGTGTTTGTTAAAATGTTATTTATATAGATTTTTTAAACAAGTGATTTTCACTTTGGTATTTGAAGATGGAATACAAAATAAACGCTTTGAAATTTATATTGTTGGTGTTATTTTCAGGAAGCTGCAGTCACCATGTGTGTTTGTGTATCATGGACTGTATCACCTACCGTACATTGTAATAGTGTTTCCTTTATAAAAATCCTTTAACAACAAACCTTTAAGACAATAATGTTAAATCTAAAAATTCTTATTCTGACAAATGATTATCTCTATAGTTTATTGTAGTAAATATATTGTTAAACCCAAGGTGATATTGAAAGATGCTCTTCTACAAAAGAATGCCTCCTGAGAAGTGCTCTGAAGGTCAAAGAGATAAGTGAACTGAGGCTCAGGCTGAAAGAGGCATTGTTAAGGCCTATAGGTAACAGTGGCACAGATTGCTGATGTTTGTGCACACAGATCTCAAGACACAATGGGTATTTTGTTTGCTTGAGAGCAACAGGCCAACTTTACAAGCCTACTGTGGAGATAGAGTTCAGCTATTTGCCTGCTGGACATTTCATTAAATGTGTTTAACAAAGTAACCTACTGTATTTTTTTCATAACATTTGCAAAAGTACACATTAGCTTAGAGAGATATTTTTCCAAAACAACCACTAGGTCGAGCTCACCACCTCCAGTGCAAACTAACCTGGGTGTGTCTTCACATGCACGAATACTTCCTGGATGTTTGTTCTTCAGGACAGACTAAAGCAGGTATGTGAACATGAGTCAGCAAAGACACTTCTTCCTTCACCACCCAAAAAGGGGAAGACCGCTTATCAGACCACAAGGCCTAAACACACCTGACAAACTGAAAACTGTATCACTTTTCGGTTTCTTTCTTTTTTTTTTTTTCCCCCAAAGCCAAAAACTACAGCACATAACAGCCCATTTCAAGGGCACAAGGGACTAATTCTGGTATCAGTTGTACTTGTTACTGTAAATGAAATGAATCTTGCATAACCTGGAGCAGACACTAGTCAAATCGTCATGAGTAATTGTGAACAGAATATTTTAAAAACAGACTCATGTGTTTTTATAGTTATTACCAAGTGACACACATGATAAAGTAGGTTAAAAGGCCATCTTTTATCAAATATGTGCATTTATTTAGTTGTTATTGTTGAAGCCACCACAGCCACTGACAGCAAAATTATTTAACTATCAATAAGTGACCTGGCATTGTGACTGTGATTGCCGTTGGAAATTTCCATGGTACAACACCCATGATACTCTGGCAAACGTTTTCTCTTCACACAGGTCGTGACATGATCTACCTGCTCTGTAACCTGTTAGAGTTGACATGGGACACAGTAGGTCTTTACAAAAACACAGGAGGAGAACAAGCATATAAAACAAACCATAAAGTATCTATACAACTTTGAACAAAAATATTCAAGTATTACATTTCAGCTAAATAACAACATAACAACAACAAGTTCAGTTGAATACCAAAAACTAAATCAGATGTGAGGATCTGTAAACAAAGCAGCACTGTCCAGTCATAATACTGTGTCTGGGAAGCTTTGTTCGATTTTGTCAGGCCTGAGGGAGAAACTCGAGACTGTGCAATGAGAACAACTCTTCTGTACACTTCAAACCTGCCCCACAGGTTAAGCAAAGAGGAGTGGTCGGACTTGTTAAAATAACAACAAGTTAACTAGCTACTTTTTCCCTTTGTTCCAGTAGAGAGTGGCAATTCTCAAGCTGAAATCATCCAAATGATTCTAGTGGAGGTGATCGGAGTTTAAAAACACAGTGGAGCTTTTCCTTTATTACCACATGACGTCACAAGATGGAACAGAGTGTTTTCAGTCTGGGAGAAGAACTCAGCCTAAATATGCAGGGTTTGGGTATTAAACGTGTGAATAAAACAAAACACAACTTGGGATATGTTTGTTATGAGGAAACAACATGATAACATAGATCAGAAAATAGCACAATATGGGCCTTTTAAGACACGTATATAACAGATATCTAAGATTGCTTACAACCATGACATCTTTTCAAATAAATAAATGTTACACTTTCAATAGAAAAACATGTAACAAAACAATATAAATGATTCGCACTTTAAAACTTATGCAATTCCCTTTGTTTCATATGTAAAACTTAATTAAACCCAACGAGAGGCTGAATTTGAATCACTGACTAATATTATCTCCATTGACTTCGTCTTGCGGCTGCTCTTCCTCTACCTCTGTGGACAACTGCTCCAGGAGACTGTCCTCTGCTATGATCGCGCTCAAGGCCAGCTGGGGACAGTCCCTTAGCTCCACAGGCAGAGCCCCCAAACGGTTTCCTTTAAGCTCTAACCGCACAAGCTGTGTTAGATTGGACACCTTAGGACTGAGATATGACAGGCAGTTGCTCCCTATAGCTAGAGTCCTCAGTCTTTTACATGAGTACAGCTCTTCTGGAAGGCTCTCTAAAGAGTTAAAAGCAGCGGAGAAGAACTGAAGCCCTTGAAGGATGCCCACCTCTGAGGGTAGCGAGGTGAGCTGGTTGTGTGACACATCTAGATGCCGAAGCTTGGTGCAATAAAAAAGTCGAGAGGGAAGTTTTCGGATCTTGTTCCAGCTGACATCCAAAACCTCCAGAGAGTGCAGCTTACTAATGTGATCTGGGATGTATGTGATTTTGTTATGCCACAATCTGAGTGTGGTTAAACGCTGGCAATGTTGTAAACTGAGAATTTCCTCCACAGTTGTGAGTCTGTTTTCTTTCAGGTCTAGCTCGTGGAGATTAGCCAGGCTAAAAATGGCACTGGGGATACGCTCCAAACCACAGCTAACCAACTCTAGTGACATGAGACTAGTTAGCTTCTTGAGACTGCTTAACGCCTGGAGCTTGCCCCCTTCATTGTGGATGCTTAAACGCTGCAGTTGTAATGCCACATCTCCAACACTAGTCGGAATTTTGGTCAAGTTACAACGAAGACTGAGGACTCTTAGCGATTTCAGATCTCTCAGGCTGTCCAGACTTGTACTCCGAGACACTTCATTGCTTAATGGACCGTTTAGGTGCAACTCCTCTAGATCATGCAAAGAGTACATCCACAAAGGCAGCTCCTCCACACTTTCAAAGGCCAAACGAAGCACTTTTAAATGCTCTTTGAAAAAGTTCATTGCAGGTAGTTGGAGTTTTGCAGGGCAGTAGATCAGTGACAGCTCTTGTAGAGAATCCAACTTAGCCACACTGGGAGGAAAGGTGACATTTTTTACTTGTTCCAGTTTGAGAGCTTCCACCTCATTAAGCTCAAAGACTGTGTCAGGAAGTCCGGACAACATTAACAAATGCAGTTCAAGCCGGTTACTTGAGTTCTTGGCAAGACGTGTGCGTAACTTTTTTGCCGTCCACTCATAGTTGAGGTTGAGATGGTACAAGCGGCTCTCACTGACTTCAGACAAAAAAACTGCAAACCTTTTGGAGTACAGAGAGTCATACTGATCGACAAGATGAAGCAAGAAGGCAAAGTCATTTTTCACATCGGGTATGTCACTAATGCCAGTCTCAAATCGGACCTGCTCAAACGAGTACTCTTTTAGGGGGCGATGGAAGAGCCAGTAAAGAGTGTAGATACAAACAAGACCATAGACGCCAACAAAGCAAATGTAGCAGTAGGCAAGTTTTGAGAAAAGAGGAGCCTTGTTATGGTTACAGCAGTATATGTTAAAACCTGTCAGTTCGGGGGGCACCTTGCAGCGCACCACAATCTGAATGTTATGAACTAGGACTGTTGTGTAGATCATAACAGACAGAAACTTCAAGACTTTTAGTGATGTTTGCAGCACATACATTACATACAAGAGATCCGCTTCCTCCACATGGGTACGCAACTTCTTCACTTTTTCAAACAGTGCTTTAGCTTGTTCTCCTTCTTTTTTATCCAAAGCGGTGAGGGTAGACTGAGGCTCTGGAGCTTTTCTCTCTGGGTTAGACTTGACCGATGAGGAGCGAAGAAGACCTGCGGTTTCCTCATCATCTGTCCGATTTTTCTCTGAAGGGTCTTTGGAAATAGTGTTCCTTCTCAAACTCACCAATTTTTCCTCCCCTCTCTCCTCAGAAACTTCACTCAAGGCCCTTGTTGTCCATGGGGAATCAAAGCACTTCCCAAGAATGGAGACGAAAAGTTCAATTTAGAAGAGGTCCCCGGGAACTTGAACCAGAAGCTGCTCGCCACCATAAAGACCATTGTGTGAATGACAACAAGGTAGGGGAAGAACTTGGCGAACCAGTGGACAAACCTTGTGTAGCAGTAAGCATTCACAAACACATACTGGTGGATGTCTAGCCCATTTTTACGACCTTGAACCTCCACAATGATTGGGTTGTCAGGGGTCTCCAGTGTGTCATTATCTCCATATGTTCTGATGTGGCTGCAGTCAATGGCGTTGGGTGTAGGGCTGGTGTAGTGGCTGGGCAGGCAGGCAATTTTCTCTTGGGTGATCTGCAAAATTAGCTGTTATTTAATAGCTGTAACAGGAAACAAATGCTTCATGTGCATAAATATTGCTTTTTTAAAACCAAAATCATGAACAATAATAACAATTGGCTTTATTAACTTTATTTTAAAAATGGCTTTATTAACAATAAGGTTGTAATGTCATGACTGACAAGAGCTAAATTATGATTCAGAAATAGCATTGAAGGTCCTACATTACACAAAATTGACTCGTGAGCTTTGTGTTATTACCTCGTCAGAAACACACCTGGAGTTGTGTATTCACACATGTTTAGCTAATCCTTTATTATTAATCTGTCTACATCTCCAAAGCTGAAAATGCTCTGTTCCACCTTGTGATGTCATGTGGTATTTTTCAAGTTAATTGCTCCTTTTACTTTTACTCAGTAAAGATTGGCAATCCAGGGCTGAAGTTATCCAAATGACCGAAGGTGTCTGGATTTTAAAAACACAGTGGAGCAATTACACACATGACATCACAGGGTGGAACAGAGTGTTTTCTGAGTAAGAGAAGAACTCATTTTAAATATGTAGGGTTTGTGTGTTAAATTTGTGTAAATAAAACAAAACACAACTCCAGGTATGTTTTTGTTGAGTAAACAACATTATAACATAGACCAGATAGCGTAATATGGGCCCTTTCATGTCATTGTCAGTAAATATAATTGAGATGTGCTGGGCGGTTTGGTCACATTTAATAATAATAATAATAATAATAATAATAATAATAATAATAATCATCATCATAATCATTATAAAATATTAGGCATGAAAAAATATAATGGATAAAATAAATCTATTTGTTCACTGTATGGCAATTGTATTTTTGTATAGTAAATACATACTGTAACATGTCTTATTACATTTCATCTGATGCTTCTGATCTAGTTTATTACGTACCTGCAAAGTGCACCCAAAGACTCCAATCATGAGCATAGCAAGGCACAGATACTCGGAGAACACGTCCCACCATGGCTTCAGAACCCTGTACTTTTGGTTCTGCTCTGAGCCCAAGTTTCTGAACTCGCCCACAGGGATCATCCTGGATGCTGCTCTTCCCTAGAGATAAGAGGGAGATGAGTGATGGAGGCTTAAATACTGCAGCCCACTGAAGATCACTGTGAATAACTTTAGAGTTAAGCTATATGAAATAACAGAGGGATGTTTTTTTCTTTCTTTCTTTTTTTAACAGCGTCGACACGTTTGCCCTTGACTAAAATGTGAGTGCACCATTTCAGTAGCAGTGAACTCAGTAGTGAAACTTTTTTCAAAACAACATAAGGTGAAGAGTAAAGTTTGTACTAGAAGTATAACCTCAAGATTCATTAATATAAAAGAATGAAACAAACATCGTAGTGAGTGCACAAAACAGCGTGAAATCATCAAGAAAAGTGGACACTAAACAGAAAGTAATTTACAATGTAAAAAAATATTCTAAATACCACAATACAAAAACTATTTTTTACACAAGTGAGAAAAGGGAATCAGCCTATTTCTTTCATAAAAAACTGTGGCGTAACTAGGTGCGCTTACCTGAGCCGGGAAAGATTTGCTGTTGTCTGTGAGCACAGGTAAACCTTTCTTACCCGGGACAGCAGCACACCGGTGTGAAGCCCTGCGCAGGAGCGGGCACAGCTTCCGAGAGTCGTTTTCAAAATAAAACCAAAACATAAAAAATGCGACATTTACCTACAATTAAGCATGGATGTGTGATGTATTTTCTGATACTTATGAATTTGATGACAAGGTTTATCCGGTCTGTAGTTTTCTTAATTGCGTTGTGCCCTTTGTTATTTTCTCTGAGCTTTTCCTTTGAGTTTCTTGTAAAAGGCCTTGGGCTTTAAGTTAGGCCTAATATTCACAAAGTATGGGGTTGATCTGTGGGATCACGCGCAAATTGCAAAGACCCCATAGTCTCGGTGGTTTCCTCTGAAATTACATAATAATGGCATTGGGCATTCACCTGTCGGGTGGCTTTACCGGTAGCCAAATAACCAGATGACCACACCCTCATCTCATCTTCTCCACCTTCTGTTTCAGCATGTTTCATTATTAGGTTTGTTGCCGTAGAATGAGTGATAGTTATACGAATTACACTACAGTTTATAAAGCATTACATGTAATGTTTTATAAACCATACATTTTACGGTCTATGGTTTTATTGTAGACTGTGGATCATGTACTTATAAGCTCTTTAGCGCCATCTAGTGGTCTAAGCTTAATTAGAAAACGTAAATATCCAAATGAAACTCAGTACAATATTACATCTTTACTTTACAGTGTGTCATTGTACCTTTCTGTACAGTTTGTACAAAGCCAGTCTTTTATGCTGAAACAATGGGTTTGCAAACATCCACATGCAAATTACTCAAAAACACACCAGTAGAGTCCAATGCAATACAAAGGTTGACTTAAGATCAGTTTGGAAAAGAAAACATTGATTTGAAATAATAAATAAAAAAAAGTTCTTAAATTCTGTACAAGACTTCTTGGATCAGTGTACAAAAACCACTAAGAAACCTTTGTAGCTTAAACTGCTGTTAGAAATACACTTCTTTTGCAACTTTGCCACTAGTATACAATATGTATACACTATACAGTTGCTTTTGTTTTTGAGGTTTATAAAATGTGTGCAAAAATGGTTCATTGGGATGAAGACGTTCAGCAAACTGAACCAGCCTCTATTGGCACTCAACATACTAATAACTCAGAGTTATCACCTAAAAAAAGGTAAATTTTTAAATTTCACATTTCAAAAACACATTAGTTACACATCATCACAAAAGACTTTCATGCCTTGCCAACCTCTTTCGAACAATATACTGACAAGATTAATGCCCACGCAGGCCTATTTATGGCACTCTGAAACACAAGTGTCCATACTGACAAATGCTACAAAGACATTTCAATTCCCCCAGGCTCCACTGACACAGCCCTTATGTCCCTATCAAGTCAGGGAGCCATTTTTAAAGAACTTGCACTGACATTTAACTTCTATAAACCCAGTGGTCCCAAACCTTTTTATTCATAAAGGACTTGCACTAAACATACAATTCTTTTTTCAGGACCACTGTAAAGGGGGCAGGGCTGGTTACAGCTAACCCTTGTTTTAAGAAATGGTCTTATAGCTCATGTTTGCCTTTAGGTAGATTTTAACTTGTAAAACACTGGGAAAGAGAAAGAAAATGGTCTGGTTTGACTAACTAACACTGAGGCATTGTTTTAAAATCATGCCAAAAGATAATGTTTTGATGCTGAAAACGGAGTGAGTTGTGGGAGCTAGGCTCATGAGTGTCTGTGTGTCCGCTGGTGTGAGCCATGACTGGAGTGGTCCGAGTTTTCGGTGTGAGACGAGCCGCCACATTCACCGTCTGACGCTTGATTCAGAGACAGACCCTTCGGGCAGGGCTCCATGGTAACGGCTACACCCACGCCACTTCGCCCTGAAGTCATGTGTGTCACTTCTGCCCAGGTGTCACTTTCAGGGTCATAACACTCCACACTGTCCAAAAAAGTGTTGCCGTCATAACCTCCTGGAATAAACAAATACATGAAATTATTAAACTAACAGCAACAATGAATCAGATTTTTTCACAGCATTTAAGATTCTAGACTAGAAGTCAACCAATTTAAGTGTTCTCTATGCAGCACTTTGGACACATTTCAGTTTATGAAAACTAAAATAAAAATGTAAATTCTGCTTAGAAAACATAACTTCGCTCCCGTTTACCTCACTGCTTCTCCGGAGTTTACCTGTTCCTTAGCCTCACTCCAAATACTCTTCCCCGTTGCTCGCCGCACCTCCTCGTGTCCAAATGGCGCCGAGTCTGCCCAATTAAAACCCTCAATGCAGGTGCCTCACAGCTTTGGTTTGTGCCCCACCTCCTCCCCACCACCCTTCTCAGCTTCTCATCCTCTCATCGTCTCTCCACTCTCCCCTGCCTCACCTCTACCACCTCCACCACATTCAGGCCCTGGGGGAAAGATATCTCCCAAACGCCCTTCATCCCAATGTCTTCTGCCATGTTTTAGTTTCCAAAGGTAACTCATTCAATAAAGATAATACAATCTCTTTGTGTCTGTTTGAGTCTCTCCAGGTTGAAATGTAAAATTCAGTCATATATAGATACCAACATTAACAAATCACACACATGTACTTTAACTCACCCAACACATAAATGCGCCCGTGCAGCGCAGTGACTCCCAGAGCACTGCGTCTGTGCCTCATGGAGGCAGCAAAGCTCCATGTGTCAGTTTCCACATCATAGCGCTCCACTGTGTTCAACTGATTAGTACCATCATAACCTCCCATGACAAAAATGTGATTTCCAAGAGCACATACACCTAAAGAGAAGTAAAGACAGCATTTTGACTAGTGGGAAGACCAGAGAAGAAGGGATGTACACACAGCATTTATATGATTATAATTCTTTGCTTACCAGCCCCGGAGCGAACAGTGTTCATAGAGGCCATAGACTTCCACTCGTCCCTCTCTGGGTTGTAGCATTCGCAGGAACTGAGGCGATTTGCTCCATCGAACCCCCCAACAGCATAAAGCAGCCTGTTGATGACCGCTACCCCAACACCAATACGACGAGTCAACATGGGGGCCACCAACTGCCACTCATCCTTCTCTGGATCATATCTGCAAAAAGTGAGACAACTGATCACCTTCAAGATGTAGGGCAATCATTGTATAATGTCTTAATTAAACTGTATTTCAAGTATAACTCCAACCATATTGTGTGATATTATGCCAGATCTTTTAAAAAGGGGGAGGCAGAGGAATGTTGTCTGGGGAATTTCTAGCTTGAATTCAAAAACTCCTTTGAAAAGGTCTGTTTGTAATTAACCATAACACATTTTCCTGTCATTGTGTAACTTCTGATTTCAGGAAAACGCAGCTCTGCAGTTGAAACTATGAATAATTTAAGGACATTTGAAGTTTTAGATGATCAAATAACAAAACTAAACTGTGTTGCAAACGGCCATCTTTAATAACAAACCTTTCCACACTGTTGTGATGAATGCATCCATGCGACCCACCCACTGCATACAGCATGCCATCAATGACCCCAACCCCGATTCTGTTCCGGGGCACACTCATAGGAGCACAGGGGAGCCAGCAGTTGTTCATGGGGTTGTAGCAGTCCAGCGCATTGGAGTCCATGTTACCGTCAGGGGCATTGTTTCTTCCTCCCACAGCATAGAAGAGCCCACTGATGACACAGGCAGCCAGACCACTGCGAGGGACGTGCAGATCAGCCAGTCTCAGCCATGCTCCCGTACAGGGGTTGTACGCTTCCAGGTAACTCAGGGACTGGCGAAAATAGCCCCCTGCAGTATAGATCAGCTGGGGAACCTTCGGTGTACGGCAGGGAATCACTTTGGTGGGTTTGTGGAGGGTGAGGTCCTGAAAAATCTGAGCTAGGTAGTCTTTGCACTCTGGATCCCACTCCAGAGACTGTAGCTGGGTCTTCAGGAAGTTTGGAGTCAGTGAGTGACAGCGGACAGCCTGAAGCAAGGCCTGGACATACGGTTTCCGGTTTTCACGGTCGTAGCGAACCCACGCCACACAGGCATGAAAGACCTCAGACTCACAGCGCACATTCAGCTCATCCCGACTGATGAGGTTAACCAGCTGGCAGTGGGACAGGTTGAAAAATTCTTCCTGTGTTGCAACCTACAAAATGTTATAAAACAGTTAGTTAGATGGTAACTGTAAATATAGCAAACACGACACAACAGCCAACAGAGTACAAGTTACAAGCGTAAATGTTTAATTGTTCCATTCACTGGTAGTTTTACTGTGACAGACATTTTAGTATTAGTGTACCACAGGTCATCCACGTACGCACTGCTCATGACTCATGACCTAGTTGAATATATCATCATGGAGAGGGAAAACGATCAATAATTGAAGTCATAAACCACAAATGTAAAAGCTTTTTGTTTATGTGTATCGCCTCGGTAACTAAATCTTTATCAATATCTGTGTTAGAGATCCACTGATATGATACTGGTATTGGGTATTAGCGGAGATATTAAAACATTTGGTGGATCAGTTATTGGCTTTTAAGATATTAGTTCAGCTAATATCCCATTCTGGTTTATAAACTGGAGTAATAAAATTATTTACTTGACGATGTTGGCCCAAAATATTAAACTTGTATTTTTACAAAGCTGTTCTGTTATTACTTAAACAACAGTTAAAAACACATTTGGATAATTTTTACCATATGCTGTTTGTGTTTAAACCTTAAAATCTAGTTCCTTACCTGACTGAAGTTCAAATAGATGTATTCACGGGCCTTCTGGTGAAGCTCTGTACAGCCAATCTGTTCGGCAAAGTTAGCGATACCGATAGCATTGCTGGGATCAAGTTGCTGAACCAGGAAATCACAGCAGGCCTTGACCACACAGTCAATCTGGTACATAACAGCCCCATTCATAACATGGATCACACACTTCTCCCCAACGGAGATGCTGGCTGTGTAGGCAAACTCAATGAGTCGATCCATGACCTGGGGATGAAAGAAAACACTAAGTACAGAGAGAGGCTATTGAACAGTACGGTCATTTGAATTAATTCAAAAAGTCTACACTGATCTGTTGTTTTGCTTCTTAATTTCCTTAAAAAATTCTATTATAATTTTTAAGTCATGGAAAATGACAACAAAAGCATTTAATTGTAATACCTCTTTTTGTGCTATTGTACAATATACATTTGTATTATTATTAAAAAATCTGAAATAAAAGATAGTTTAAAAGGTCAGAATGGACTAACCTTAGGATGAATGCCTTCGATGGGCACCACCTCCATGCCACACTCCTTCAGACCATTGGTGAACATGGCTCTGAACACTGGAGAGGATGAAGCCAGCACCACTTTATGAGCCACAAAGTCCACAGCCTCCAGGTCTTTGTATCTCACACGCAGCGTCACGTCACACAGCTGCCGCTCCAGGCGCAGCTCGTTCATGATGCCGAAGGCAGCGGCTGTGTGGCTCTCCAGAGTGTAGCTGAACACACGGTGGCCATTGCGCGTGGACGGAGTCACCAGCGCTTTGCATTCTGTCAGGCACTGTGTCATGACCTACTCTTTCTCCACCGATGAAGTGTCCACCTCAACAACAGAGAGATGTGCAGCAGGCCATCTTTGCACCATGCACTGGCTAAAACTATGAAAATAAAAAGAGCCTGGCAGAAAGCAAAGTCACACCTGATGAAACTCCCTGTTTATGTGGCAATTAGCATTTCCTTGTTCTGTTCAAGACAGTCCAGTCAGTGATTACTATGGCATTACCGAAGGGATCCATGGTAGTTTCCAGTCATGGCTTTGTGGCCAAGAGCAGTTCCAACATAGTTATAAAAACATCTTCCTAAACTTCTCTGAAGAGATAAAACATAAGAGTTATGGTCTTGAGCAGTATGAAGGACACTGTGGAGGAGGTAGAGGAGTCTGTTGACTCCTCCGTGAAAAAGGGTCACGTGCCAAATGTGGAAGAGGATACCTTACTCGAGGTTACCAGCCGAGGAATTTGTTCACAGAGTTGTGTTTACGAGTCAGAAGTTGGTTCAGATAACAACTGCAAAGAGAGAGGAACAAAGTTGAGAAACATCAATTCAAATAAATTAATTTTATTATGTAGGCACAGTGTACAGTCCAGTAAAAATGAAGGAATGAAATAGATTGAAAAATCTATACATTTTATTTTTGGTTTCAGAGTATGAGGAACAAATTGTATCAAGTGGAAATCAGGACTGTGTCATCATCAAACTGGCATTCATGGTCTGATATGAGCTGGGTGAGTTTACACTTTACATCAACTTCCTTTATTTTTGTCCTCTTTTCCTGTACCAATCATGGTTCCACAAATGTTGGGCAACAATGAAGTTTCATTTGTGTGAAAGCTTGTATTGGTGATGATGTCACTGAGGAGTACAGCACTGATGTATCCAAAACAAAGCTAATGAAAAAGTAGATTATGTTTCTCTAAAAAAGAGCCAGACCACTCAAGCACAGTGGTCAGTATGAGTCAGGGTTATTCAGCAACAGTGATGGGTTGACATAACAGTTATATAACAACTTATATCCTACATCTGGAGCCCACGAGTTATCATTACCATCAGTTATGATAAGGAAGTTCAATAGTTGAGCTTAGTCATAAGCTGAACACACAGAAATGCCTCACAAACTAGTACCAACTATTAAATTGTCTACATATTAGAAAATAGCAGGAAGTCTGTCCTTATTTATGCCCATTGTAACACAAAGCACAGACTGATCTAACTTTGATTTACTGCCGTGGCTTTCGCTCCAGGTTTCTGGGTGAAATAGTTTCATAGAACATATTGCACAACTTGTCCTCAGCAAATTCAAAACTGACACACAGGCGAGTCCAAAATTACTTTAGAACAGGGGTTTCCAACCTTTTTACTCCGGTGAGCTACCTTTACGGGATGAAAACACTAAAGAGCTACTAATTTTTGTGGTCTAAAGAAAAGAAACTGAGTATATATAAGAGCCACAGCAAGCCTTAGATGGGGTACAGTTAGACGACTAAAAACAAACATTAGCCACTGATCAGTGCACAAAGTTATAGTTATCAAATCAAATTTTACTTATTCAGCACAATAGGTATAATTCAGAAATTCCCTGGAGAGGCATTTGGAAAGAGGTGGAGAGATACTGGTAGCTTTGTATATATTATACTCAACACTAATTGAATTTACCGTGAATACTTCTAGGAGTTGCATAATTAGGCTACTTCCCTCAGAATACTGGATACTTTTTTTTTTTAGAGGGATTGTGGTTACATACATAAGCAAAAAAATTAAACAAACAACACTTAAAGAAATTCCTGTCACAAAAAAGATTAATCCTTCCACTCAAAGTGAAACAAACCCAGTTAAAAGGGTGACTCACTCTGAAGGTGCTAGAAGTAACCTCTCCAACCAAAACATGACCCAGAGGGCAGTAGCTGCTTACATAAACTTGCTTGGAAGAATTGGCGCCCTTCAAGACTCAAGACTCACTGTGTAACTCTCCACAATAGTGCAGACATTATTTTAAGATATGAAGGCAAAATAATAAGCCGCGTTAGAGCCAACAATTGTTAGCTGCGCTACTGTCCAAATCTGCAGCGCGGTAATAACCTGATGCCTTTGCTTACGAGTAAATATCACTCAAGTTTTTATGACAAACAAGTGGCACTCTCGAGAATAAAGGTGTCGGAAATAAAGCTGACAGCAAAACACCCCCTAATAATAGAAATAGGCTACTACTAGTACGCCTACCCGATGATTAGAAGACTACAAACATACCCGGTGTACGGCTGTAATTATAAGGTAATGATAGTGCGTAATGTTTTAAATAGTAATGACACTGAACGTGGAACAAAAGAGACTCACGAAATCTAACTCAGATCGTCCATCGCAGTTTGCCGAGCTGTCCGCCACAGAGGAAGGAAAGAAGGAGGGGAAAGCCGTATCTCACCATGACTAAGCAATGTACCAGCCTCCCTTTACCTTCACAATAAAAGCATGTCTCTGCCGCCTGCTAGAGTCAATAATGCGTCAAACTGTGCCGAAAGGAGAAAAACCTTTATATTGAAAGAGCCTCGAATGAACGAAAGCAGAGCAGGCCTTCATCTGGCAAAAAGCCAAATTCAATAAAAATGTTTAAGGTGAGATCTTGTCTGTGGATTTGAGTATTTATGTACAACTTATTCATATAGTAAGATCTAATTCAATTATTACAAAACTAAAAGTAAACAACAAACTTAGACCAGTCTTACTGCCCGCAAACAGCCTAAATTCAATAAATTTTTAATGCTAATTTACAAAATGCTGCAGTTTTTTCGCGTTCAGAAACAGAACTAGACTGTGCTAAATGTATGGCCAAGTTCTGTATTAAAAAAAACAACTCACAATGGGCGCTGCTCCACACTAGATGGCAGCATAGCCCAAGTTTCGGCCACTGCTACACTGTATTTTCAGTCCTGTCCCACCTAAAGAGAATTTATCTTTATTCTTTATACAGTCAGTGGTCCCATCTGGTTGGAAGATCAATCTCCATAGCCTACTTCCATGTCGACCTCCTGCAAAACATGCCCACCCAGGTATGCCATGCTAATTAGACTTATCTACAGCCTACAGTCTATGGTCATGCTTTCATTTAGAAGCAGTAGAAGTAAATGTTAGCCTCTGTAGTTAGCCAAATACAACTGGGAGGTCTCACAAATGGTTAATGGAATCTATCTGGTTAGCAGCATTTGCAAATCACACAGGCATTTATTAATATTAAAGGTGCATTGCGTAACTGTTTCTGGTGGAGTGTCCATCACCTGCTTGTTTCAATGGAGATGTCATTGCTCAGCATGGAATGTTCCACAGTAAGACATTAAACAGCTCAACCTTACATTTATTACATTACAATAGCTCAAAATACCTAGAAAAATAGCCATTCTAACTGTGAGCGGGGTCGCCTCTCCACAGCTCTGACTTGTAACTTGGCCTGGTTTGATCTCCAGGAAGATAGAAAGTTTAATACCATACTGTGAAACATTCCAGACAAATAACATCACCACAGAGAAAAGCATTTGACAGACCTTCCACCAGAAAAGTTACAAAATGCACATTTAATCACCTTAATAAAAAGTTGCCCTCTGTTTATTTATTTATTTATTTATTTACAGTGTTGGGAAGGTTACTTTTAAAATGTATTCCCCTACAGATTACAGATTACATAACGCAGTAGTAGTAGTAATGTAGTAATCCATTAAATTACTTAAAGTGAGTAACGTAATCTGAATACTTTGGATTACTTGATTTGCTGTAGAGAAGCAAAGACGAGGATATCGTAACATAAGATGTTTTGTCTGCTAAAAGAAAATAAAAAGCCCAGACTTTACTGAACCGTATTAAAAATATTCTTGATAGAAGAAGAGGAGACACGTCCATGCAGCATTGTTTAGTCCTGTTTTAGTCCTGGTTTAGACCTGGTTTTAGACCTGTTTTAGACCTGTTTTAGACCTGTTTTAGACCTGTTTTAGACCTGTTTTAGGCCTGGTTTATATCTGGTTTAGACCTAGTTTAGACCTGTTGTAGTCCTGTTTTAGTCCTGTTTAGTCCTGGTTTAGGCCTGATTTCAGACCTGATTTAAAACTGTTTTAGACCTGGATTAGTCCTGGTTTAGCTCTAGTTTAGATCTGGTTTAGTTTCTGGCCATGAGTGGAATTACTGAAAAAAAAAAGGATATAGCCCAAAATGTGAAAACAGGAAAATACCGGCGTATAATCCATTTATTTCAACAAAGTAACTGTAATCCAATTACCACTCACTGAAACAGTAACTGTAACTGAATACAGTTACTCATAATTTGTACTCTGATTACGTAACTCCGGTACATGTAATCTGTTACTCCCCAACACTGTTTATTTTTCATTTATTTTGACAAACAACTTGGATATAGGATAAAATAATAAACATTTTTGCTGGAAGCTGGAAGCACTCCTTAGAATTGGGCTGTAACTTAATCTGGAGGCGTCACCGGCTTGTCTCCATGAATCCTCGACCAGAAAAGTTCCATAGTGCACCTTTAAAAACTATAATCCCATTCCTTAAGCGCATATGGATTGGACCCCCCAGTAAAAACTGTGTGAGCTTGTAGAGAAACATAAAGTGATAGTCCACATTCTGAATCAATGCATTATTGTGAGGTTAAACCATCACAGTACAATGACCTTATAATAAAACATGGTATATAGGGCAATGCCATTACCAGATGTGAAACACGGAGGCCAACTTCCTGTGCAGCTTCTTCATACACTGTTCTTTCAAGGACAAGAAGTCAGTCCCCCGCAAAAATAGACAGAGACATACTAAAGCATGCAGACACTTTTACTGGTGGAGAATAAATAAACCTGAAACATGACCCGACTCTTGAGTGGAAAAATGTATTTCTTTTATAAAAAGAACAATAGTTTGTTGCTGCTACATTTTACAACAGATGAGATAGAAAATCTTTAAAATACTATAAAAAAAACGTTTACAACACAAGCTATACACTGCCACTATACACATGTTCCGTCTGGACAATAGCATCATCATGGGTACACAATAATTTAACAAAAATATGTATTATACAAGAAATATGAAATCATGAGTTTATTTTAACTTCACACAGATGAACACAGAAACAAAGTATTGGTGCTATATACTAACTAGAAAATCACCGTGACCTTTAAGTAAATGGGAAAAACCCAAACCACTTTTCCACAGTGCATCAAATGTTTCAAACAAGCAGAAGATTGTAATTTCAAACATTTAACTAAAATGAGATTAGGCGCATTTTTTGTCATGAAATGTCTGTACTCTTTTTTTCTACAGCCACAAACAGGCTTTAAAGAAATATGCAAAATGATCAAGAACCCACCATGGGCTCGACCTGCGAGATCCAGGTTGGTGCAGATGCTGTCATTTCACACTGTGTCAACACATGAAGAAAAGACGCATACAAAATATAAAAAAGGGATACACAGCCACTTTGGTTCACCAGGAACCAGCCTATTAATTGACCTGGGTCTGTATTTGTTCAGATGCAGTTACTTTACTTCATAGCTTGGTACTGATTTTCAGTGCAAATTAGGTATTCATTTCATTTACAAGTTTAGGTTCACATCTTGTTTGCACCTACAACTTTTGTGCATTGCATAATTGATGCGCTGTACTTTACAGTCCACTATTTTTACAGGTCTAATCATAATAGTGTTTCTGTGGCTTGTAATTCAGTCATTTACTTCTGAATTTGGTTTATCACTTGATAAGTTTTGGGTAGAGGGTCTTTATTGGAGACACAGGTGTGGTGATAACATTTCCAGAGGAGATGGTGGTCTCCAGGCCACCCTCTAACTTCTGTGATGCTACTTCAGTTTTACTAAAGCTGCACTCAAGGAAAGGCATGCCCAGCTTCTTCACCTGTCCATCACTGGTGATTAGGCACGGTCTGCAGAGCAGCCTCAGGATGGCTCTCCTCATGTCCTTACTGGTCAGGGTGTAGATGATAGGGTTGAGGAGGGAGTTGACAATGGCAACTCCCAGGAAATACTCCACCTTATAGAGCACACGACAGCTGCCTGTAGGGCACACAAAATCCAGGAGCAGGAGGATGAAGAGGGGCATCCAGCAGGCAATGAAGACTCCCAAAACGATGGTGACTGTCTTCAGGAGGGCGATGTACTTCTGTGACTTTCGGGCTAAACCTTTCCTTACACTCCCAGTGTATGTCAGTTTTTGACGCTGTGTGTTGTTGCGGACAATACGGAAAACTCTTATGTACAGAACCACAATGGCCAGTAAAACTGCGGTGAACACGGACACACAGAAGAGGATGTAGCTTTTGGAGTAGAGGGGCAGGACGGTGGAGCACTGCTCCAGTCTGTGCATACAGTTCCAACCCAAAATGGGCAGGACTCCCAAGAATCCTGAAAGGGCCCAACTTGCTCCGATGAGTGCCAGCATCCGCCCCTTCTTTGCGCCGTGATACGGCCTCATGGTCACCATAGTAACATGGCGCTCAATGGCAATGGCCAATAAACTGATCACAGAGGCCGCAAGGGTGATGAAGACCCCTCCCTCTCTGATGAACCATAGCAGAGGGGTCAGTTTTAGAGAGTTAGGTCCAGACATGACGATGTTGGCCATGTATGTGATTCCAGCTAACAGGTCTGACAGGGTCAGGTTCCCCAACAGATAGTACATGGGCAAGTGGAACTTTTTGTTCCTCCAGATGGCAATAAGCACCACTGCGTTCTCCAGTACAATGAGCAAACAGACCACCAAGAAGACGATGCTCTCTGGCTTCAGCCCCTCACAGCGGTTCTTCAGTTTGCCTGTGTAATTGTAATGTTCCACAATCACAGAGTTGTCCAGGTACTCCGAGAAGAAGTGCAGAAAACTGTGAGGGGGAGGGGCTGTATACATTGGTGGGATGGATGAGGTGTATTCCGTCTCAGAAGTTGTATCCATGTTCTGTGCTGCTTCACTGATGTTCTGACTCAGTAATGTTCATGAAGTCAGTTTGTTTATCATCGTTTGACAAACACAAGCTTTAAACCAAAAAAATATTTCAGAACTATTTGACCATGTTTCATGGTCAGTTTAAATGTTAATCATAATCCCTCCAGATGGAGTTGTTCTTTGAGCCAGAGGTCAGTGCTTACAAGCTCCTGAAGATCTACAAATAATAAAAGAAACACTTGTTCAGACAACAGTTCATGGTGGTCATACATCAGACCATTGATGCAGATTAATCATTATCTTCTCACTTATTTAGTCTAACGTAACTTCAGGTTCAGGTTAGGTTACTCAAGTTTGGAAATTTTAATCTGGACAAAAGCCTGAACAATTAAGCCACAATAAAATACAAAAGAAACAGAATGCGCCCATAATATCACATGACTCTCTTAAGCAACTGACTTTACAACTTTACAGGATCGACTCACTGTGTCATAAAAAGCAGCATTTGCCTAGTATTAACCAAAACTGTGACTAAAATTACCTTGAAATGGTTGTATTTCCCTTCTCTTGCTCTCCATATGGTTTGAGTGATGAGAATCCAAACATGAGCAGTCAGTGACTCAGAGGCAGACTGACAGAGCAGTGAGAGTTCTCTGAGAACACACAGAAACTCGAAAAGGGGCTGTCCCAACACCAGCTTCTCCTCCTCCTCCTCTTCCTCCTTCTCATGGTCACCCCTGCATAATATTATCGTACATGCCTCTTTTGGATTCAAGCACTCGGAAAAGTTTAAAAAGTATTTCAATAAAACACAACATAACAAACTTTAATACAGAACGATGTGAGGACAGTTTGATTAAGTGTTCTGTTCATGTATTTGTAGCTGATTATGTTCACAATATTGCGATAATGTGTCCACCATATCTCTCAAAGGACTGGAAACAACACCTTTAACAGGAATAGTAGCAGTAGTAAGAGCAGTACTTGATTCTTGACTTGATACTTGCAGCTGATGTCGTCAATATTACCTGGGGGTGTGATGCTATCTACAAACATTGCTCTGTCTGAAGTTTTAATTTAAATCAATCAAACCAGAAATAGCTGACTTATCTGGAACTACAACAAGTATGATGATTTGTGCGGTTAAACAAGTCATCAAATTACAGTCACCAGTTAGCTAGTATTAGTCAACAGTCACTCTCACTTTTTAATGAAAACAAAACACGCTCACTTATGCTACTGAAAATGTCCTTTTTAAATAAATTTAGTATTTTTTCTTGCATTTTCAGACAATCTTAAAACTTTTTTTTTTTTTTTTACTTTAGGGGTGTGCAAATCGATATATCGATATATTGTATTGTTTAATGTGATGATACAGTAACGATATCATCTGCTGTATGGATATATTACCAAGAGTATTTTTTGTGTATTTTACTAAATTATTTTGTTACAATGCTACAGTTTTGTAGCTTGATTAGATGAAGGACACTCATTTACGCAACACATTTGACATTTTCATTGTTTAGATGATTAAAATGGGTGTGTGTTTCATGTGAACTTTGCGCAAGAAGTGGTTTAACAAATTCCTTTAATATCACAGCCACGTTTTAGCCTTTATTTTACTGAACCGTATTGAATCAATTTGAAATATATCGTATCAAATCAAAAGCTCACTGTATCGAGATATGTATTGTATCATGCCCTATGTATCGAGATATGTATCGTATCGGCAACTTCTTAATGTTACCCGGCCCTACTCTGTTTGCTAATGTGTGCATTGTGTCACATGATAAAACATCTAAACATTCCTCCATAGTGACAGATGTAGAACACCCCCAGTCTGATGTCACTGCAAAGTATCAATACTCATTAAAGTGACCTATTTTTTATATTTCACATTTACCTGACCACCCCTTAACTAAACACATTAACACAACAGTTATATTGATGTGAACAACCTGTTTTAACAAGACCTCTCAGTAACATAATAAATGGTTTTGTATATAACTGCTCATGATCACTTCCTTGACTGTGCAATATTACTCTCATTCTCACAGTGGATATGGACTGATAGCCTCTTTCCCACAGATGTCAGCGTGCTTTGACTTGTCACAGCTTCTCACCTGTTCTACCTCTCCTTCAGGGCGCGCACAAACTTCATCAGGACACAACAAGCCAAGCCTACAGGTGAGCGGGACTGTTTATAGACTCAACTTCTGCTTTCATTGGCTGCTTCTTGTGTGGATTTCAAAGGCTCTGTTTTAGCCCGGAGCTCACGCAGTCCCACTACATACCTATACCCATAACCAAGCCATTTGCAGTTAAAGATGCACTGTGTCACTTTTCTGGTAGAGGGTCTGTCACCTGATTGTTTCTATGGACAGTAAACAGCTCTACCTTACATTTATTCAATTACAGGTGTGTTACTGTTCAAAAATGCACAGAGAAACCAACATTCTGACTGTCAGTGGGGTCGCCTCTCCACAGAGCTGACCTGTAACTTAAACTGGTTTGGTCTCCAAGAAGATATAAAGAAAGGTTTAATGCCATACTGTGAAACATTCAGGACAGAGCAATAAGATTTACACAGAGAAAAGCATTTGACGGACACTTCCACCAGAAAAGCTACACAATGAACTTTTAAAGATGCAACATGTAACTTGTCTACGAGAAGGTCTGTCACCTGCTTGTTTCCATGGAGGTGGGCCTGGAATATTCCGCAGTATGGCCATAAACTCATGAATCTCCATGGAGACTTGCATGATAATTACAGCTTAGAGTTGTGGAAAGGCGATCCCGCACACAGAACTAATTTATGTTTTTTTAAGATATTTTTGAGCACTTAAACACCTGTAGTTGAATAAATACAGCAGCGATTAGTTGAAGACCATACTCAAGACAATTTAAACTAAAGAATTAACATCTCCATGTTAACCCTCCAGAAAAGTTACACAGTACAGCTTTAACACTCCAGTGTTGCAGGGAATAGAAAATGTTTTATTCAAATGCCCTGTCCGCCACATTTTGACGGTTGGGACGTCCTTGTTTGAAGCAGTTATTTTGTTGCTGCTGTTCAAACAGTGGCTCTTTTGTGAAACCAGTTTGTTATGGGATTAGTGCACTCAACAATAGCCTTCACTGACTTCACACTATAGCTCCGTATTTTCAATGAAGTCTGAGATCATGCACTGCAAAAACTAAAGTCTATCTTAGTTAAAATGACTTGAATTAAGAAAATGTTGTCTTGATTTGAGTAAATTTGACATGCCAAAATTATCAACCAATGGAATGGAAGACTTTTTGTACATCTCAAAGAAATAACAACTCTTTGCACTTAAAATAAGAAACTAGGTCTTATTTTGCTTGAATCAGAACAAAACAACATATTCCACTGGTAGATAATTTTACTTGTCAAGTGAATTCTACTGAAATCAAGTCAAATGTTTTTCATTTGACTCATTTGAACTTACCTAGATATTACTTTTTGCAGTGTGTTGGTAAAGTGGCACCATAGGACACTATCTATGCTATTTTCAACTCACTGGATGTTCGTAATAGAGGATTGTGTAATGTTGTGCAGTGGCTATAGTTTCAAGGGTAATCTTAACACACCAGAGCAACAAATGCAATAAATCATTACAGACATTAGATTAGTGTAACATAACTTAACCACAGAGATCACTTATGTGTGATTTATTGATTCTGAAGAAGCAGTATTACAGCTTTTTTTTTACTTCAACATACAACTGTTTATTATTGCATTGTTTATCCATTAACACTTCTAATAGGATAATAGGAAAATAATTTTGTTGGTCTCCTAATCCTTTAGTTCAAAGTTTAATGACACACTGCTTGAATCAGATCTTTGAGAATGTTCTTGAAAATAGAGCAAAGAATACTTCTTCTTTCTAGAAATGAGCGTGATGCTGCTGAGTTCTTCCTCCTACATAACAGAGATGACCAATCAAGATATCATTATGATTAATATCCCCCTGTACTCCTTTTTATTAGTTGATCAATTATTTTATTAGGATTATAAGTAGAAAGAAAACATGGAGTGAGTTATGGGCACAGGTCTACAGGGGTGCAAAAGGATGCATTGCAGCTTCAGTTAAAAATATTTACACTGTCATTTCAGGCGCCTAAAATAATGCCACTTATGTTGGCATCCCTTTGAAATTCGAATACACCATCAGTGCTACGGTATTTCACTTAAAGGTCCTTTATTATGCAAAACTGACTCTTGTGAGCTTTAAACTATGTTATAATGTTTTTACCTCCTCAAAAACATACATGGAATTGTGTTTTGTTTCATTCTCACATGTTTATTATGTTTATATGTTATCAGTCTGTCTACATCTCCAAAGCTCAAAATGCTCTGTTCCACATTGTGATGTCATTAAGTGGTAGTTTTTATGTTGACCGCTACCGTTAACCTTTTGTTCAGTAAAGATTGGCAACTCCAGGGCTGAAATTATCCAAATGATTCTAGTGAAGGTATATGGAGTTTAAAAAACAAAACAAAAACCTGTATTACCACATGACATCACAAGGTGGAACAGTGTCTTCTGCTTGAGAGACTAAACTAAATACGCGTATTAACATGCGTAGGGGAAAAAAAAAATCCAGGTATGTTTGTGATGAGGAAACATTATAACATAGATCAGAAAATAACATAATACAGGCTCGTTAAGATGCAGATTATTTGTACATCTTGTGTTTTTGTGCAAGATCCTAATAGCGTTCTGAGTCAGTGCCATGCTCCCTTTTAATCAGTGCGCTAATGTGTGCCTTGTGTTACCATGCTAAAACCATCAAAACAGTCTGGCATAGCAATAGATGTAGAACACCCCCAATGTGACGTCACTGCAGAGTATCAATACTCATAAAAGTGATCTGTTTTTTCTATTTAGTTTTGAGCTTTTGTCAGTGCCTGTCTTTAGTCATCCAAAAATGTCTTTAGCCAACTACAGCCCTAATCCTGCCAGAACCAGCGCTAAGACCTCACTTCGAAACATGTAAACCTGAAGTTCTTAGTGTGTGTGGATGAGCGATCGAGCAGACACTGGAAGTGGAACAGGAAGGAAGAGCAGCCCTCTTTCATGTCCTACTGATGTCTCACTTTGCCCTGTCTGTTTTCTGTTACTGTTTCATCTCTCTTTTTACCACTCTTTTCCTCTTTCTTTACTGTCCCGTCCCAGCAGACTGAGCTCATCTGTTTTTTTTCCTATAGGACCTTTGCATTGACCTTGCTCCACATGTATGTGATGATAAATCAGATGTCTTTAAAGGACTGGGTTGCTCTCATTTTTTAGACTTCAAATAAAGCAACAGCAAATGTTCTAGCAATAGTGTGAATAGTATAGAAAAAAATGCTATAGAAATAACTTAAAAGCTGGGCATTTTTAAAAAATAAAACATCTTTCGAATCCCCCTTTCTTTTACCCATCATTACACACTTTTTTATGCATGCAATGAGTCTATTTGAATGAATAAACTCTAATATGAAGGTTTGAAAATTACATTAGCAACCACGAAAAAGGACAATTGCCTACGCAGAATCTTCTCTTACTGCTCTGGCTTTTCTCCTTGTTTAAAATGATCAGGTGGTGAAGAATGGACACACAAATTTTCACTGTGGTGCAAAGCAAAGGAGAAATTAAATTCTGTCAACTGGACAAATGTTTTTTGTCCATTTTTTCTTTTCTCTTTTTTTCTTTTGCTATGGATCCTACCAGGACAAATGAGGGATTTTACAAACTGGTGCACAAATCTTGAGACATAATGAATAGTGCGAAATTGGACTGTACAATCACATCAAAATTGCAATTTGAGTTGGTGCAATTATCAATTCACAAACTCTGCAGTTATTTACATAATACAATATCCTATGCAATGAAGAACAGTCCCTGTCTTTTTATAGAAAATTCTTGTTATACCTGTAGTTAAAACTGTCCAAACATGTTCTGAAACAAATATATTAGTTTATAGGGAAATTACAAGATCTCATGATGCAAAATTTGTGCACACATGAAAAAAATCATCTTGTGAAATTTTTACATTTTACAAGTGTTGGACTGGACAAAAATGGGTCACATATTGGTGAGTTACAACTTATATATTTCCAAAAAACAGTTCTAGAGTGGAGACAAAAATATGAAATCAAATAAATATTATTGTGGCTCCAGTTTTGTAATGTGTCTTGTGGAAATTGTTACTCATTCCACCTCTATTAGTTTATAAGTTTGTATTTCAGTCTTCTGTAAAATTGATGCCCCAGAGTTGTTTACAATGCGCACTTTGAACATTACTACTTTTTAAACATGTGCAGAAAGTCTAATTGCAATTCCAATACTTTCCCCCCAAATTGTTCAGCTCTAGTGCTCAGAATTACATTATCCCAATTGCCTCCTTACAGCTGGAGCGCATCAACTTTTTCCTTGGCTTTATAACGTTTCTAATTTACCACCACCCACTAATGGCCTGCCAAAGTCCTCCTCCTCCTCCTCCTTCACTCTACACCACACGGCTCAGACAGGGGGTCCATCTCAGCCTCTTCATCTCCACTCCATCCTCGTCCTAACCCCTGATAAGTCTCTGAGATCACATTAACCAGACCTGACTATGGCGATAACAGCATTCCTCACTGCCAGGAGTCATCGGCCTAATTTCTCATTGAGGTCCTTTTGTTTGAAGCCTCTTTTCCATGTATACCATGTAAATGTAGAGGTGGAACATAACAAAGTAAAAGTAGTAAAGTACTGTACTGTAAATTTTAGGTCTCTGTACTTTACTTAAAGGTGGTTTGTGTAATTTTTCTCATGGAAGGTCCTTCAATTACTTTTCTCTATGGAGGTGCTATTTTGTTGTCTGGAATGTTTCACAGTACAGCATTAATCCTTTCTATTTTCATGCAGATCAAATCAGACAAAGTTACAGGTCAGATCTGTGGAGAAGCAACCCAGCTCACAGTCAGAATGCCTGTTTTTCTAGGGATGTTTGAGCTATAAAACCATATAATTGAATAAATGTTTAATGTCATACTGTGGAACATTTCAGGCAGAGCAATGCCTGATGGTATCTGTACTTTCTACTCTACTACATTTTTGAACAGAACTGAAAAGAAAAAGTATATATTTTTTTTGTTTTTGTTTGTTTGAGATCTGCCGAAAAGCCTGAAGGTTTATTTCCAACACTTTGTAATTGGGCAAACAAAAATATACGAAAAAAAAAAAAACTTTATTAAAATCACTACATCTGAAGCTTTCTTGGATCTCAAACTCTGTGAGAAATACTTTTACTTTTTTACTCTGTAAGTAAATTTTTAAACAGGTAATACTAGATTTTTTCATGTGGTACTTTTTGTTCCCGTCTTAGGCTTAGAGCTGCTATGACTAATGTTATTATGAGTGTATCTTATGCTTTTTTATCTTTTGTATGTGAAGCACTTTGAGACCTACTTTTGTAAAAAGCTTTATATATATAAACTTTTCCGACTTACTTTTAGTATTTCTTTGCTCTGATATCTGTACTTTTCCTTAAGTAACAAAACTGAGTACTTCTTCGCTCGTTATATCTAAACATCCTGTGACTTCATGGTGTTGTGAGGACACTAAACGCCGCTCATCTTTGCGCTTGGTTTCTCCAGACGATTTGTCGTGGCTTTGCTAATGCAATTTATGAGGATACGCATCCCTCTTTTGAAGTTCACGGCACGCAAGATTCAGAAGGAGGATGAGTTCAGAGGGAAAGTTTAAGAGGGGCTTTTAAGGGGGAGGGGTGGTCGGGCTTCATCCTCTGATCACAGCTGACTTGTTGCTATAGATACACAGATATCTCTTTTGACAGGAAATGGGCCCCCTATTGCTTTAATTGCTCTGATAAGAAGAGATAAGACAGGACAAAGACAATGTAATGACGCATGTGAATCTGAGAGTTCGTAAAAGTTGGCGTGGTTTTGTTTTTTGGATGCATTCCTTTGTTTATTTCTATATGATGAGTAATTTCACAAGATGCACTCTTCTGTTTTAAGATCCCAGCTAAAACTAATTCACAATTTACAGTTTAGTACGAGGGCTAAACTATGACCCAGGGACCAAAATGTAGTGCCAATTTTCCTTGGCCCTCAAGCTTTCTGGTGGATTGGCCCACATTATCCTGGAAAGTACCTTTTACTGCAGATTTGAAATAGTCCATTGTCACTCAAATAACTAACCATTTTGATGTGAGACAGGCCTGATGTTAAGGTTCTGAATCTGAAATAGGTTGTGACACTTTAAAACCTCAAATAAATGCTACTCTTTTGAAATTTGTGTAATCCCTCAGTCTTCCAGGTGGGATCCATAGCTACTCCAGCAGTGTATGACCGAATTTATAAGACTTTATTGTCCCCTTATGCATTTGAGTCAATGTTTTTTGCAGCAACCTGTCAGGAGCAGAGCAGTGGAATTGTATTGAATCACTCAGGCACCCTTCCAGATCTGAGCCTGGATTCTGCTCCTAGCTGTCTCATCACACTATAAAGAACATGTCATTATATGTAAGACAGGCCTCTACTTTGACAATGTTTAAATCCAGGCTAAAAATTGTTCTATTTAGCTGTGCATATGGCTGAAAGGTTTTTATTCTGCATTCTTCTCTTTTAATGTTAATTTTATGATGATTATTTATGTTTTAATTGGCTTGTATTGTGATTCTAATGTATTTTTTATACTGTAAAGCAGTTTGTATTACTTTGTGCATGAATTGTGGTATACAAATAAACTTTCCTTGCCTTGTTTCTTTGAATTAGGACTGTGCATATTTAAACCAATGTGTCATCAAGCAGCTTCAACATAAATATAAATCCATTCCATTTGTTTTAGGTTGCAAATCAGAGCCACCCACATAGACACAGTGTAGTCTCCGCTAATGTCTGTGAACCAAATTTATAACAAAATTATTCAGTATTCAGACAACTGGGTACTTAGCGTTTTTGCATATGTTTGATTGTGTGTCTTTGCCGTTTTCATGAAGTGTTTGCTTTCAGTCTGCAGTTCAAGTGGCTCAGGTCATTACCATTCTCTTGTTTCTTTTGGGCCCTGTGCAGCTGTGTTCTGGCTAGTGCTGACGGACTTCTTCTATAATGGGATCCAGATATGGTCCATTCTCTGCAACTGTGGCTGTAACTATTTTCAACGATTCAGTTATGATGCAGTCTTAACTAGTAACATAAAGGGCCCATATTATGCTATTTTCTGATCTGTTATCACGTTGTTTCGTCATCACAAACTTATCTGGAGTTGTGTTTTGTTTCATTCACACATGTTTAACACAGAAATACTGTATAGTTAAACTGAGTTATTTTCTCAGGCAGAAAACACTCTGTTCCACCTTGTGATGTCATGTGGTAATACAGTAATACAGAAGTCTTCCACTTTATTTTTAAATCCCATAATCCCATCTCTACTGAACAAAAGGTAAAAGGTAGCTCTTAACTTGAAAACTATTGCTTGAAACTATGAAATCCCAAGGAGACAGAGCATTTTGAGGTTTGGGGATGCAGACAGACTAGTAATAAATAGTTACTCAAACGTGTGAATGAAACAAAACACAATTCCAGGTATGTTTTTGAGGATGTAAAAGCATTCTAGCATGACTTTAAGCTCACAAGAATGAATTCTGTGTGTTATAGGTCCTTTCAGGGTTAACTGAGATAACACTTGAATCCAGTGTGTCTCCCCAGGCACTTAACACATGAGTGTGAGCATGTCTGGTAGTTGTTTTGCATACACTTCCAAGCTTCCAAAGAATGGTAGCGGATTTATCATTGGGTTTGAGGCGTTTTACAATAAATTCAACCCATATCTACCTTTTATTCTTTGCATGTCTTTTGGTTGAGTGATTCTTTCTGTTTTTCTTCTTGGCCCCTTGAAATTCCATCTCACGCTTCCTTCCTAAAACCAGTAAGAATGTAAATGGATGCCAGATCTTCCAGTTCTGGCCCCATGTTGGATCTGGGTTATAAAATGTGAGGCCAAAATGCTCATAAGGTGATAGTGAGGAGAGGGGCAAGCGCTGGACTGTTGGACTGAGGATTTTCTTTAAACATAACTTCTTGCTCTCGGTTGGGTCCTCATTCATATGTCTCGGTTTAAAACGTTCTTTATAAACAGAGTGAGAGTGGGCCCAGATCCAGCTCAGTCATGCACACCATAGCAGAGCGTGTGGAGAAGTGATTTGAACTGAAGTCCTGTTTTTTCTTTGTGCTTAAAGAACATGAAAACATCCATTAACTGCATGCCTTTGTTATATGAAATCTTTTACAGTGCTTTGATTCAGTATCTCTTTCTTTTGTGGTCAACTGTGGCGACTAGAGATGAAAAATTCAGTTTAGATCAGGCAGCACACTTACTTGAAGAGAGTAAAGTGTTTCCTTATGTGATTTTCACAAGATGCTTTTGAAAATTTACTTCAAGATAGCCTACATTGTTTTCTTTGTATTCCATTGTTCCTATCCTAGGTCACTATCTAACTTTTCGGGTGAGGGATAAGCCACCTGCTTGTTTTTATGAGATGTTATGGTTTTGCCTGTAATGTTACATAATATGGCATTAAACCAGTCTAGTTTGCATTCATTGAATTATAGATAATTTTATTCCTAAAACATTTTGAGCTGCGTTTTATCTCCACAGATTTCCACTCTCCTGTAATTTGGCCTGGTGACTTAAACTTAGTGCACCTTTAAGATCCTATGGGCACTATGATGTAATATTACAGTTTGTTAAAGGTGCAACTTTTCTAGTGGAGGATCTGTCACTGCTTCTGTTTATGGAGATGTCATTGCACTACCTGGAATGTTCCACAGTATTTCATTAATTTATTTTTCTTTCTTTATTTAATAAGGACAGTGCATATTAATGAACATCTACAACACTGCAGTGTAAATATGCCAGATCTGTAGTCCCTAGGCAGGTAACGCCACAAATTTAACAGAGAAAAAACAACAACAATAACATAACAAGTGACAGTTCTAAACTAAAAGTGTCCACAAGTCTGGTTTTCCTTTAGCCACTGTTTCAAGTAGGATTTGAAAGTGGCAAGTGTTGGAGTCTCTAAACAGCTAAGTTACATTTATTCAGTTACAGGTGATTTTACTGCTGAGAAATACTAGTCTGGTGTTCTGACTGTGAGTGGGGTTGCCTCTCCATAGATCTGACCTTTAACTTGGTCTGGTTTGGTCTCCATGTAGATAGAAAGATTTAATAACACACTGTGAAACACTGAATTTCCACTGACAAAATAATTTGAAGCGCTCTCCACCAGAAAAGTTTCACTATACACCTTTAATATTTGCACACATTTGAATGATATTGGCTACCTGCTACATCCAGCCTTACCTTTTCCACGCTTATAGTTAGTTGACATAGTAAACAGTAGGACTCAAGCCAAGCATGTGTTGCAGCTTACTTGTTAACACACGCTTCACGTCTGCTCATCTGTTGTTACATCATTCACTTGGCTGTTATCAAAGGCTGGCTTATACAGAGACATAATTCATTATTTTAACTGCTGCTGAAAAGTTCTACTGTTTCTCATCCAAATATCCAGCCACATCCACCAAAAGAAGGTTGCCAAATAGGTCACAGAATATATTATGCATCATTTTGTTAAAAGGGCACTATGATTCGGTTACTTTCAGTTGGGGGTCTGTCACCTTCTTGTTTTTATGGGTATGTCATATGCTTCAAATGTTCCACAATATGACATTAAACAAATGTACCTTGCATTTATTCAATTACAAGTGGCCTTATTGGTCAAAACTACTAGGCATTCTGACTGTGAGTGAGAATGGGAATGTTTGGGTTATACTTTATTATTAGTCTGTCTACATCTCCAAAGCTCAAAATACTCTCCTACGCCTTGTGATGTCATGAAGTGGTAGTTTCTATCAGAGGTGGGACCAAGTTGTCATTTTGCAAGTCTCAGGTAAGTCTCAAGTCTTTGATCTCATGTCCAAATCAAGTCCCAAGTCAAATACAGGCAAGTCCAAGTCGAGTCTTGAGTCACTGGCCCATAAGTCCAAGTCAAATCCAAGTCGTATGCTTTGAGCTTCAAGTCTTTAAACCAAAAATGTACCAAATATAGCTTAGATTTTTGCAATTTATATGAATTTTTAACTAAATTTTTCTTATTTATATATGAGTATTTACATAAGAGTAGTAGAAATTCTGACAAGATCTTAGTGTGAATCATTACAGTCAGAATAGAAACAATTCAGATTTAAAAACATACAAAAGTACAAAGTATTTTGTCATGTAGTCTGCACTGACATGGAAGGATCATGTTCTATGTAGTTCCCTTGGTTTTACTGCATTGTACTGAATCTTCCTGTACTGCACTGTATATTACTGTAGTACATTTGACTATCACAGTACTTCAGTTCCATCATTCCACCAAACAGAAGTGCATGTTCCAGTTTGTTCCTGTAAAATTCAGCACCGCATTTATCAACTGTAAAGGGAAAAGTATTTTCTAAAAACATTAATTTTTTAAAGAGAAGCATCAAGTCTTCTCAAGTCACACACCTCAAGTCCGAGTTAAGTCCCAAGTCTTTGACCTTCAAGTCCAAGTCGAGTCCCAAGTCTTAGTCCATTTTATCAAGTCAAGTCTCAAGTCCTAAAAATAGTGACTCAAGTCTGACTCGAGTCCGGGTCACGGCTTCCAAGTCCCACCTCTGTTTTTTTGTGAACAGCGCTTTTTACCCTTTACCTTGTTCAGCAGAGATGGCGAATTTCAGGACTGAAATGATCAAAATTATTCTAGTGAAGGTGTTTGGAGTTGAGAAATGCAGTGAAGTGCTTCCTGCATTACCACATGACATCACAAGAGTATTTTCCATTTGACAGAAGAACTCAGCCTAAATATGCAGGCTTTGTGTGTTAAACATGTGTGAATGAAACAAAACACAACTGCAGGTGTGTTTGTGATGAGGAAACATAAATCAGAAAATAGCGTGATATGGGCCTTGTGTAGAGAGTTGTGCACGTCAACATAAAAGTGCATTGCATACTACACCTAAACCATTTCTTTGTTGAAGTTCATGTATTTGAAAGGCACTTGAGTTATTGCATATATTTGCTGATTTGTCTTATTTTGCAGCTAACTGTAGTAATTTCTTCTCTGAATCCATTAGAAGGACTAATGCAATGATGTCATCTGATCTCTGCATCCAATTTAGTGCGGTTCGGGCAAATCCACTGCTCAAACTGACTGCGTTGAGCTCTGAGCCTGCATATCTGTGTCATTCACTTTCTTTGTACCCCGGCCTCCCCCTCTGTCTCTACTGAAACCACATTTCCAAGCTGCTTGTTCCATAGCACTGCATCGTCAGGTCAAACACACTGCAGCAGCTGGCTCTTGTTTCCAGCACGAGGCCGAACTAAAAGCAATATTACATCTGCACTGACAGACTGTAAGCACATAGCAGCTGTACTCCGGCTAATTGTCCCTTGGCTAAAACGTGATAGTGACCTTTATTATGTTTGAAAAGTCTTCCAAATGTGAAACGCAGGTATTTCCTCTGGCAGGAGCAGAAAATGCATCAACTTCTCAAACTCTCAAGGGAACTCTGGTAATTCTTTGACAAGCTTTCGAAATAGACCCAGCTAAGTAGTGGTGGAAGAAGTACTCAAATGTGTTACTTAAGTGAATCTACAGGTACTGGGAAAAAATACATAAAGTATCACGTGAAAAAATCTACATAAGTAAAAGAATTAAAGTACCAGGTTAAAATGTACTTAAAGAGTAAAAAGTATTTCTTATAAGCAGATTTGAGGTCTTCAAATGTAGTGATTTTGATGAAGATTTGTGCTGAATTTTTTAGCTGTTTTTATTATTTTTTTTAGCTGATTTTGAATTTTTCTAGCTGTTTTAATTTGTGTATTTTTGTCAACCTATGAACTTAATAAAAAAATAAACCCCTCAGCCTTTTCAGCAGCTCTCACATAATAATAAAAATACTTGTAGTGGAATAGAAAGTACGGATACCTGCTCTCAAATGCAGTATTCACATAAAAATTTACAAAAAAGGTGCACTATGTAACTTTTCTGGTACCAGGCCTGCCACCTGTATTGCATTAAACTTATCTATCTCCATGGAGACAAGCATGTGCCAAGTTACAAGTCAGATCTGTGAAGAAATGAGCATACGTTTGAATACGCAAATGTTTGAATACATTCTTTTCAAGGAACCTTCTAGCCATAAAAAGACCTGCAATTGAATAAATGCAAGTCTAATAAATAAATAAATAAATAAATAAATAAATGAATAAGTCTAATGCTATATTGCAGAACATTCCAAGCAAAGCAATAACATTTCCTTGGAGATAAACCGGTAGCATACCCATGTCCAAAAGGATGCATAGTGCACCTTTAAATAAAATACAGTTATGTTCTACTACTGCAGTGAAGAACAGCGAGACGGCCTGACAGGCAAAATCTGCACTACTGCCAGAAATAATCCTCATCTGAGTGCACTTGTTTTATGTGAGTTTGCTACTTACATGTACAAAATTCTTTAAAGACAAAGAAATATTTAAAATCAGTCAATCAATCAATCGATCAATAACTTCATCAACTCAGTTAAAGATCCAGCAGGGGCCTCGTTTGCCTTCTCTGAATGTCTTTGCGCTCAAATGCTTAACCTCAGAAATCCCACAAACCGTTAACATTTGGCTGGCCTGTTAAAAGCATTGACATAAATTTAGCTCACGATACTTCGACCCATAGCACTTTTAAAATGCCAAGCAGGATCATAAAAACTGTACAGCGCCAAAATGCCAAGTTTAGGACACTACAATTTTTACAGTAGAGCATATATAAGTATACATAAGTGTAGACTCTGAGTGAGATATTTTAGTATTTCTTCAAAAAAAAAAAACTAGCTCATTTCAAATTTTATGACAATGTATTGTATCATTTTATAACAACATGATGACAGCTCAGTGGAGATTAAAGCTGACTTTACTCTGACTCTACTTTTCAGAGCTTTTAACCATCTTATAGTTGTTTTCCCTTTCTCATTTACCCTCTTAATGTTGCATTTGGTGTGATTCATGCATGTTTGAGTAATCTTTAATCACTTATTTTCAATCGGTGATACATGTACAATTCAGCAGCGTGGTGTAGTCATTTTATACTCATTTATGGCAATGTCAGCTCCCATTGGGGACCACAGTTTTTTAACGTGGAAGTTTTATGGACTTGTTTCTTTTATTATGTTGTTTTAGATGAATATTTCTATTTAAAATGTGCGAATTATAACATAATGATCCACAAGTGTCATAGATTATAACTACAGAGCACACACAAGCACGATATGTGATTCGTTTAATTTGTATCATAGAAATGGAAATGGAATACATACCTGTTCAAGTTTTTTTACAAGATTAGATTTGATTTAGAGAAGAAGGGAGCATTTGTTTCACATGGACTATATACTAAAATATTTGTGTTTCGGTTATGAAAATAAAGTGACATGTTGGAGCTAGCAGATATGATAACATCAAATGCTGCAATGATGATTTCTTGACGCTGTTGCCCTAGTAACAAATCCATAAACAACTAACTTGAACTGCGAGGATTGGTCTATTTTAGCATTTAATCTGAGTTACTTTTCCCAGCGACTTGTTTATGGAAGCCTTATTATACGAGGGAGTGAGCGGCATACTGCTCCCAAATGAGTCCCTATGGTCTCCCTTATGGCTCCTCTATAAATGCAAGGGCAGCTTGTGTCCCGGCAGGTCACTATAAACTGTTTTACAATTGGCTAACAATGTTGACTGTGTGCTGCGGCTGTTTCTTTGAGAGCTTTAAGGACTGTGTTGAAAAGGATTGATATAGACAGTGGTATTTTTACTTGTGGAAAAAAGAAACAAGAGGCAGAGGAGATGGATTTCACAAGCTTCCTGATAGGCCCTTGACATGCCCACTGGGATCTGTCTTGCATGAACTTTGCCCCCACGAAGGTAAAACACCAAGGGCAATTTGAACGCCAATTAAACAATTAAGTAATAGCGAGGAGAAATTATGGATTGGGGTCTTATTATAATTTTTTTGCTAACAATTTGAAATGTCCCATAAGGTTTTTCTAAAAAAGTAGCCAGGAACATGCCAGTGCTTGAAGAGAAATTGTTTTATTATTTCAAGCTTGTTTAGACTAGAGCACAGAAGATCCCTCACGCTGTCATCTAATGTCCTGTCAACTAACCCAAACCCTTGCTCCCCAGAGGCCATTTTTCCTCACGATTCTTTGTTTTAACAATTTTGTGCTGACTCGCTCAAGCTGTTCACATCTACACTTTTGTTTGGAGTTGGAAATGTTTTGGATCTAGGGCAGGAAATGTTACGTTTTTGCATTTGTATCGATCTCTGAGTGACGCAGGCATTGCAGAAAATACATAGCACTTTCAGAGTCGATTGGGTTGTGCTGTTCATCACTGGGAGTCGGATGCAGATGTTTTGGAGAACATGTGGTCAGTAGTGTGGGAACTCAGCTGGATGTAATGGACCTCATCCTCCTTCTGTTGTTGTTTGGATGTGAACACAAAAGTATTGCCGATCAAACTATCCTCTCTGGGCCTTCCACTCATGGCCACGACAGCTGATAATGTCAAAAAGTCTGGACAGCTACAACAATATACACAGAATAACGTTATTCAAATCATTCAATATATTTAGATTATAAGGTAAATAACTACATTCCTGACTAATGGAAGATTGATTAAAAGAGAAACCCGTGACTTCGGCATGTTTGTGTGTTTTTCCACTTGTTTATTTTGCTTCTTGCTAAAGCATATGTGCATTTTCTCAAAGGTTTTAATGCTCTTAAAAGGTTTATCAAGATAAAATGTTAACCTTTTTGACCTTTCAAAGATCAACAGGAGTTTGGTGATACCTTTGGCCTACGTAAGAGCCGGGGCATTTAGTTTTGTTTGGTTAAAGATTGAGAAGTGTGTGAGTGGCTCAAGTGCCCAGAGCTATAGAGGAAGTGAATATCTCCACGGAAACACAGCTCGGCAACACTATCTGTCAAGTGTGACCTGAGGCTCTTAATGGTGGGTCCCAGGAGCCAGCTCATTCCTTACATTTACCTCATTCCCCTGCAGAGCCCCGCCCACTTTGTTAAAACCCTCATCAGACTGCTCACTTGTTTATACTCGCGACCCTGTGTCCTGCCTCTAAAGCCCTGCATTACCCTCAATTTACCACAATTAAAAGAGAATGCATGAAGCTTTGGCATGCTGGAGTCCTCTGGAGCTCCAAATGAGCTGTTGAGCTGATAGCAGCTGTTTGAGCTGGATCTGTGACATGTTCACATGTTCCATTAGACCTGCTCTCCCAGACCAGAGGAGTGACTGAGTCCAGATGTTGTCCGGGCAGCAGGACCAGGCACAGGGGTCTTTCACTATGAGAACATCCTGTGCAATTAAATCTGGAGCTGTTTTTATCAGCTTTGTTTATGGCTCTTGGAACTAGTGCTTTGTGGTATTATTGTCACAAGTCTCAGTCACAGAAAAGTGATACCTCATTGTGATCTGATTACATAAAACAAAAGTAAATAGCATAGTGTGGTTTACAGAAGATGATTAAAAGAGACTCCACAGTCAGTCTGTTGGCCTGTGTCCTTGCTTGTGCGTGCTTCTCTCAGATGTGCTGCTGTTGTTTCAACTGTTTGTTTTCAGATGATGGTGTTTGTGTTTTTGTGCAGTAGAAGTCCCTCTGCTCAGACACTGGACACTGATGAGCAGCACATGAGCACTGCTGCAGCATGTAGCCTGTGTCCAAAATACACAGCTGTGTTCTCAAGGGAAAGTCAGTCTCCTTTAGGCACTTCATGTAGAAGCAGGCTTTTCCCTTCAAAACATGTTTCATGACTCCACATTTTAATAAGAAATGATTCATGAAAAATATGGTTCTGTTTGAACATGTTTATTTTCTCAGAAAATTTAGCTTCTACTTTTTTTTGTTTTGTTTTTTGTTTTGTGGGCCATTGAGCTTATGCAGAGCAAATGTTCCTTTTTCACGCTGAAAGCAGTAAAGACAGGAGCTGCATAATTATAGGCACCAAAAAAGGCAAATATGAAAGCAAACCATGTCTTTTTGTATAGCTGCTGAACCTGTATATGCATAGACACCCACAGTCATTTACAATGCTACTCTCTAAACACAAGTTTACCTGTTCTTAGTATCACTTGGTCAAATGTGAAATATGGTTGTGCATTAGCAGCATGTCAGTCTCATCCCGAGCCCTTGCATGTTTTTCTTTACTGTGCTTTACTGTGTGTGCACAGTGTTTTTATGAGATGTCATCTGGATCTAGTTAACACTATTGCACTCTTGTGGTGCATGGCTTGGCTCTGATCTTTGCTTTCTCTTCCATCTGTAGACTGCATGCCCGTGAAGAGAAAACATCAGTGAGGATACAGTACCACATCACATATAAAGTAGTCAGTAATGGAAGTAAATGTGCTGATTGGGGAAGTTTCAGTTAATGCAACACCTCATAATGGCACTGTCCTGGAGCACATATGCCATTTGAGATGTGTTAATTCCGTATGTGTAAGATTGCAGTTTCAGTTAACAAGTGTGTATATCAAACACTACGTTTCTTCATACTTTAGACTTTATTATCCCCAAGAGGAAATCCGTTTCAGACATCATTTGACACATATATACAAACAACGACAGTAGCAACACAGCACAGCCACACAGACACATTACAATAACCATCATACTCAGCGGGGCTGGTTAAAAAATGTTATGCTTGAGGGGATCAGGCTTCTGCACCTGCTCGCCCTGTACCTCGGTCCAAAGGGCAGAGGGGTGAGGTGGTCCTGTAGTGGGCTGACATTGTATAAAATACTATCCACTTAAATTATGACAGACTGTGGTGACAAATTATTGAGAAAATTTTTTTACACCTTCAAATGACAGTTAAGTTAACTGCACTTTTCAGTCACTTAATGAAGCATAAATGAATGAAAGAATACACGATTTTCTGATCTATGTTATAATTTTGTTTCCTCATTAAAAACATACCAGGAGTTAATGCAAATATCTTGATTGCCAAATTAGAGCTTGAGGTTCCCCATGAGTTTCTTTTCTTCTGTTGACATTAATTGATTTGACTTTGGGTAAAAACAAAGTAAGAAAGCACAAAAATACAGATCTCACAGTGTTTTTGTAATCCGCCAGTCCTGTGTTAACAGTGACGTCAATGCTTTGCTGAAATCACATGGAATTTATTTTATGGATATAGTTCTCCATTTTGACCTATTGACTGTATGATCTTTCTTAGGACTTTTACATACAGAAAGCCATACTCATATCTATTTTTTGTTATATACTGACATTTGGAGGGTTTTTTTTTGTATTCCAGATGCCCTTCCTTACACTTTATTATCCTGGCATGAAACTAATACAAAGAGTACACTGACATTTGTAGCCCACTGAGGCTGGATTCTTCTAAACTCTTCATAATTTTTAACATTATAGTTCATAGAGTCAGTACATGTTCTTATTGCCCTTAATGTTATTAGCTGCGTCTGCTTGTACTGAATAAACATACTGTGTTCCCTTGCTTTCCGAGACAACTGGAGCCATTACCAACCGCCACAGAAACCCAAAACTTTTTACCCATAAGCCCCCTCTGCTTCTTCTGCCGCTGTGTAACCCCTCTCCCTCATTCTCTGTGGCTTTGGACTCACTGATTGCATGCGTCATTCACATTACCCTATGTTAATTTTCTCCTCTTTCAATCTCTCTTTCTTCCATCATTTTTAACCATTTGAAAAGTAAACAGAGCCTGACATAGTTATCCAAAAAACAATGAAGGAAAGTTTGGTTTGAAAGAAAATGCAGGAATTTTGGAATTTTGAACTGTGTGGAGTCCAATGAGGCCATACTCCAGTAAAACCAGACAGGGAGAGTGCGGTTTTGTGGGTGCGGTGCCTGTTTTTACAGAGAAAAGATGTGATTTACCGCACACAGAGTGAAACTGAACCTGCAGAACACACATGGTCTCCCTTTGTTTGACTTTTCATTAGGTAGAGCGCATGCAAAATGTTCAGACCTAAACTTGAAACAATGAATATAAAATAAACATTTCTGTGATTAAACAATCAGAAAAAAAGATTAAGTCTTTCAGGGCTCATAAGGCTGTGTTGCTGAGTTTCAGGTGACTTCACAGCACTCTGTAGGACAATATTAATCAATGCAGATGGGGGGCAGATAAAATTAAAATTGTTAAAATGCTAAATTATGTTGTAATACAGTGAGTTCTAGGGGTTAGTCACTAATTGAAAATACCGGGTTCAACATTTATGAGTTAACATTTTGGATATTTCATGGGAAAGTACAACGCAATCAATAAGGAAATCTGACACTTGCCCCCCCATTTGGGAATCTGACATCATCACATTCTCGAATCTGAAAACTACCAATACGACACCCACATCACCCGTATCACCCATCCATCATGATTCATATGGGGACAACCAGGAAACAAAAATGACTAAGGTGTGTTCACAGTCTGATCTAGATGATTAGTTTTTCATTTTAGGTTCTAAAGGTTTATCCCAAAAGTATGAAAACATTCTGAGTCCAAGTCACAAGTAGGATTGCAAAATATGGCCTTGATGAGTCTTGTTTTGTACTCACAAATAGCTAATGGTCCTATTTAAAGCTAGATGCATCTTAAGTCTTGTGTTTTTTAATGCAGTTCAGAGCTGTCACTAAAAGTACACTATACCTTCCTGGGGAGGGTCCACCACCTGTTTAATTAAATCTGTGCAAAGACACGTGGCACCCTGAGAATGCTTGTTTTTCAAGGAACATTAAAATTGTGTAATGTCAATCATACTGTGGAGCATTTCAGGTAAAGCAATAAAATCTCCATAGAAACAAACTTACAGATAGCGCACCTAAGGACAGACACAATGGTGCAGAACAGAAACCCTGAAATGGTTTGCAGTCCATTTTTGTTTGCATGGGCTGCTACAGCTCTGTCGACAGAGGAGGTCTGAACAAGTCTCTGTTGATAGCAATGACGGACGATGTTGACGTGCTGGAGATACTATCAGTTTTATACAGAGCAGAAGATGGGTCGGAGCGAGATGAGGGAGAAGAGATACTGTTGTTTACGAGTGACTCCTACTCCTTACATGGGGCTTTCCAACCACTGCCTTTCAACTCTACAGCATAGCAACATGAAACACAAGGGGAAAATAGGAGCAGGGATGAGAGCAAAAGTCATTATTAGCCAAGTGGGAGTCACAAGGGAGTGTGTAAGTGTAACTGGCAATGCCTCCCCTTCTCTGGTTTCACATGAATCATTTTCTCATACAAGCTTATATTTCACATACAAGCTCTTTAGTTAGAAAATAATGAATTAACCTATAGTTACTTACTGGTTACTGGAATAAACTGGGTTCTTTCATATTGCGTACGCGCAATACAATACAAACTTTTACAATACGAACTTACTACATTTTCAAGGACAAGGTCATATGAGGAAAAATGTGTCATAAAAATGTAACTATCCCAAACAACTTTCTACCTGCCCAAACACTACATGGTACACATGATTGACAGCTCATAACCTTTTCCTATTTAACCCAGAGGGACTATGGAGGGTTGTAAACGTATATAACTGTCAAACACTGAAAAATTAAACAGCTTCACAAAAAGAAACGTATTAAGTAATTGTGGTATTGCTAGATCTAGTAGCAAAATCAAGTATGCACTGTTATTTTTAAAGGTGCAATGTACAACTTTTTGCTTGAGGCTCTGTCACCTGCTTGTTTCTATGGATATGTCATTGCTCTGCCTGGAATGCCCCACAGTATGACATTAAATGGCTCTACCTTACAATTATTCAATTACAGGTGGTTTTATTGCTCAAATACCTTGAAAAACAGGTATCCCAACTGTGAGCGGGGTCGCCTCTCCACAGATCCAACCTGTAACTTGGTCTGGTTTGGTCTCAATAGAAAGGTTCAAACTGTGAAACATTTCAGACAAAGCAATGACATCTCCATGGAGAAAAACATTTGATGAACCTTCCACTAGAAAAGTTACACAATGCATCTTTAAGTTAAGAGGAACTACAGCCCACCCAAAGTGAAAAAGGACAATATGATTTGTCAATTCCTTTCATTGCAGGGAATTTCCAAACGATCTCTAGTAAATTCTAAATTGCACATCTCTTGAGTGGCATTGGAATGTAGCCACACCCCCAAGGGAAATAAGGCCCCTGGTAACGCATATTTGGGCTGGAGTCTTAATTAAAAACTACTTAATGGTCAAAGATTGTGTGACCACATACTTGGCTGTTTCTCTTAATGCTTTGACACTGCATATCATAATAATTAACTCTGGGTAATAAAACATGAGTTACAAGCACATTATTCAAACCACCGTGTTCAATTTAATATGGCCTTAAGCTCGGTTTAAAATTATTTCATATATAAATTACAGTAATGATTAGAAGAGTGTGAAGATATCATATATTATAAGTGTGGTGAAGATGATATGAAAAAACATAGACAAGCAAGACCATTTAGTTATTATTTGGTTTTACTATTTTTTATTTTCTTAATGACAACTTGTAGAGCTGAATAGAGAGAACTGCCATGTGAACTACTGTGCAGGATGTTTATTTTATCCCTATATAAATAAAGATTTGGATTTGCGGCTGCTGTCGTCAACATTCCCAGGGGGTGTGATGCTAACTGTAGGCTCTGCTCTGTCTGGGACTTTGTTAGACTTTAATCTGGGCTTTTCCATTTTGTATTTTTTCTCAAGTTGTCAGACTTCCTAAAAACGTTTTTGGCTGTGTTTGCTAATGTGTGCATTGTGTTATCACGGTAAATGATGAACTGATGAACTTCCCCAGTATGATCTCACCACAAATTATAAACAGGATCAAAACATTTAGCTTTTTAACATTTATCCCCATTATTTTTACAAATCAGTTACCAAATATAGTTAATAAAGACAGGTAAATACATGTACTTATAATGTAAACACTGCAAAAAACTAAATCTAGTCAAGTTGAAATGACTTGAATTAAGAAAGTTTTATCATTATCATTTTTTTCAATCAATTTCACTTGACAAGTAAAATGATCTGCCAGTGGAATAAGACTTTTTATACTTAAAATACGAAAATACATCTTGCTACGCTTAAAATAAGAAAAACAACAACTTTTTGCACTTAAAATAAGGAACAAAATCAAATGTTGCTTGAATTAAGGAAAACACACTTATTCAATTTTTTCGGTAATTTTACTTGTCAAGTTGAATCTACTCAAATAAAGTAAAATGTTCTTAATTTAAGCCATTTTAACTTACCTAGATATTGTTTTTTCCAGTGAACACTAAATGCAGGTTATATAATGTGTGTATAATTGACCTATAGGATCTATAAATAAAAACCCAGACTAGAGCTTCATGTTTGGATATATTTTGGTTGGGATGAGGTACTGTGACCAGGTGCTCCTTATAGAAAAAAGAAGATGAGTAACAGTTTAATTAAAGGACTTGTTTTGTGTGTGACAGTAGTTTGACTGTCTGTGTCTGTGTATGTGAGCTCCTTTGGATGTGACTATGACTGTTCACGGCGCGGTATGTGAGTGACTCAAGCTGCACTGTGCACAGAGCCATGTTTACTGTAGACACCTGTTCACAGCTCATAATCAAGTGTCTGGTGATTAGATTTCACTTCAACCACAAAAAGGCCCATATTACGCTATTTTCTGATCCATGTTATCATGTTGTTTCCTCATCACAAACACACCTGGAGTTGTGTTTTGTTTCATTCTCATATGTTTAACACACAAATCCTACATATAGGATGCATATTATATAAGGTGGGTTCTTCTCTCAAACAGAAAATACTCTTTTCCACCTTGTGATATCACTTTTATAAATTAAAAGGAATACATGGTGACTATTGATTACACAATTTTGGCTTTGGTCTGCATGTTATGAATGAAAAAAAGCAAACATAGCTCTTGTAATGTGTGTGCATGTGATTTTTCCTTCTCTAATAAGAAATAAGTTACGGCAAAACAAAAAATCAAGCTGCTTCTAATTATATAGTTTAAGTTTTTTCCACTACAATGTAATGCAACTTAGTGTAAAAGTATTGAAAGTATTCCGAATACAGTCTCAATGATCAGAATATGTTACAAAATACATTTTAAGGAAGGTATTCAGTATTCTGTAACTAAATACATTTCCAAAGTATTCTTCCCATCTCTGTACAGATCATATATAATGGTCCAACAAACAGTTAAATATATATGACAGCCTGTGTAGCTGCTGCCTTATCAACAGGAAACCCCACTGTAATAACTCAAAGATCCAGTGACAGCAGCAGCTCCTGTGTCCTGTGATGTGAGGGTGCACACAGCTGTCTCTCCCCAGCAGAAGACCGTTCAACTGCCACCTGCCAAGCCTTTATCATTGCCCGCTAAACCAGTCTACGTGACCTCTTTAATGTGGGGTCAAGAGGTCACAGAGCATGAAGAAACTGGTCTTATCATCGTTACTGTAATGTTTGTGAGAAAGAACAATGCAGGAATTAACTTGTACACAAATGAGTAAAACTATTTTCCCACGGACTAAAATGATGTAGTAAAATCTGATTTGAAATTGGCAGTACTAGTAATATCCTAAGTCAACAAAAACACAAATTAATAATGAATTACTATTTTAGTCTCAAAACAACAATTGAATACGTTACAGAGAATAATAAGATCATAATGAGCAGCTTCCTCCCCAGCTTGAAGGTCTTATTACACAAAATTGATTCTTGTGAGCTTTAAGTCATATTCTTATGCTGTTATCGGAGTTATGTTTTGTTTCATTTACACGTTTGAATAACTCTTTAATTTTAAGTCTGTCTACATCTCGAAACCCCAAAATGCGTTATAAAAAAGTTTCAAAAGGAGCTCTTCCTGGACCTCGAGAGGAGAATACACAGAACTCAGTGGTGCTCTTTGGGGAAGGGAAGTCAATTTAAAACACCCAAGGCACTCACTGGTTAAAATAATACGCCTTTATTAATTTACGGTATGTATTTTTTGCAAATCCCCAAAATGCTTCGTTCCACATTATGATGTCATGTAGTTATTTTTCCTTAGCTAGATTTAGGTAACTACCTTACCTAGTTACAATAGAGAAAGGCGGTAATTCCAGGTCTGAAATAATCCAAATGATTCTAGCGAAGGTGTATGATGTTTAGAAACCCAGTGGAGATCCTGTATTACCACATGACATCACAAGGTGGAACAGAGTTGTTTCTATTTGAGAGAAGAACTGAGCCTAAATATGCAGGGGTTTCTGTGTTAAATGTGTGAAAAAAAGGTTATGTTTTTGATGAGGAAACAACATTATAACAGAGATCAAAATATAGTGTAATATGAGCTCTTTTGCACCAAATCATTGTCAGGAGAATGCAGGTTTTGTTTTAATTTTGAGTGAGTATTATTTTAATCGTAGACAATCACAGCACAGTTAGATTTTACAAAATCTTACAAGATGGCCTGTACCACAGCACACTTTACATTTACCAACAGAAAGGAGAATAAATCAAACTTAAAGGTGCGTTGTGTAACTTTTCTTGCTGAGGGTCTTTCAGCTGCTTGTTTTTATGGATTGCTCTACCTGGAATGTTTCACAATATGACCGTAAGCAGCTCTACCTTACATTTTTTCAGATTTTACTGCTCTAAAAAATAAAAACAGGCATTCTGACTTCTCCACAGATCTGACTTGTAACTTGGTCTGGTTTGGTCTCCATGTAGACTGCTAGAGAATGCTTTAATACCTTACTGTGAAACACCCCAGACAAAGCAATAACATTTCCACAGAGAAAAGCATTTGACAAACCCTTCACCAGAAAAGTTATAAATGCACCTTTAACTTTGTGAGCCGGACAATCATAATTATTTTACACATTCCGTAGAACAGATGAGTCTTTGAGTAGAAGTCTTGTAGCACATTAACCAAAGGGAAACAATTTAACTACTGACTTGCAGTGACTCATAAAACAGCTAAGGTGCCTAATAAATACAGATGTTTAAGAGCACTGTTTGAAATGTGAATAGCGCGTGGAACCATTTTGTGCACTACAGTAAACAGAGTGAACAAGAGACTTGTCTGAACTCTTTTTGTGCAGTCAGTCTGAATGCTTTTGCTGATAAGTTTGTTTTGACTGGGCAAAACCTGTGTTTGTGGTATAGTGAGGGATACGGGTTCATAAAAAGGCAGAGACAAAAAAGGAGAAGAATTTTATTTAAAGCTATAATGAAGAAGTATCATTCTTGTGTTTTATTTTAATTTGTGGATGTACTTTTGTTGTTATGTTAGACTAACAAGAGCTTTAATTATGTAATACAACTTTATAGAAATGATGCAGTGAAATAAATTGTTATAAAAAAAAATTTAAAAAATGAAAACAAGTTATCAAGTAATAATCTGTAACTAATTAAAACTATCACCAACCAATTACAGGCTTTACTCAGGCCTATTGCCTTCAGTAATACACATAGATACATTTGTACTGTGTCTGCATTTTCACAAACAAAGTCTCTTCTGTCTTGTTTAAAGTTTACCATAAATTTGTCTTAAGCAGATTAGTGGGATACACATGACCAGTCAAAAGTTGAGACACAATCTCATTCATAGTTTTTTTTTTCTTCTTTATGTTTACTACTTTCTACTTTTTATATACATGTGGAAAACATATGAAGCAAGATATATATGATTATGTAGTAAAGAATAAAAGTTAAATAACTACTAAATACTTTTCAACAAAGCAAGAGGGCTACTTAAATAAAAAAAAAAAAAACTATAGTTAGTTACCTTTTTTTTTCTTTGCTACATGATTCCACACTGCCTTACAAAGGAAAAATGTAGTTTTAAATCTCAACTTTATCTTGATATGATTCTTCAGTGATTCAGAGGAAAAGCAAAGTGACTTGTTGTAATTGACGTAGATACGGCGCTTTTCCATTGTTTTCCTGGAGAGTTTCACGGAACTCACAGACGTCACTACTACACTTTAAGGCATAATTCGGAATTGGGACAAAATACAGACATGACATTTTCACAACTTATTCAACACACAAACTAAAATGCTTAATGTTTTGGGCACTAAAAGATCTCCCCAAATATGTTTTCTCAGACCACCTCATTTCCTGTCGTTTAAATGTACACTCAGAGGTCAAAGGTAAAATCAGTGGTGATGGTGATTGATATCATAAACATACACAAGAGGGAAAACATTCAAACTTTAAAGCCATTTTTCTCAGTTTACCTGTCAGAACAGATACTAGTTTTTTCTTTGTAGGGCAGCACCTTGATGTCTTCTGTATGTGTATGAAATGAAATGTAGAAAGTAGTAAAAAAAACAATGAATGAGATGGCATGTCCCAACTTTTGGCTGGTAGTGCATCTTGATATATCTTAACATTTATCCTATTTTATGAACAAAACACAACAACTTTAACCAGCTTTTGAAAGGAAAGTGAGGACCTTTTGATGATAAATATTGTTACAGAGGAAAACATGCATTCTGAGCACATGACAAAGCTGTCCCGTGCATACTGTCCTTCTTAGAAAAGTTTTCCATGTGGACGTGTTTAAGTGTGACCGGAGATGTGTGTGTGTGTTTGTGTGTATGTGTCAGAGGAACTTGTGTTTTATTCTGATGTGTAATACTGACATACAGATTATTTATTGCCACACTAAATATCTGCATTCGGGTCATGTGGTGTCAGACAAAGTCCAGTTTGTGGCGGAGTTAGCACCTCCTGGTCCCTGGAGAGCTGTCAGGCTCAAGACTACATGTTTCACTGGGGTTGCGTCTGGGTCTCAGCGGGCTGTCTCTCTCTGCAATGCCATAAATCTTCACCAAACCCCTTAAGAGAAAGCGATGTAAAACTAACAGGCAGGTAGCTAATAATTATTTAAGTTTAAAAGTTTAGTGGGAGGATATGGACAAATTGTTTTAATGGTTTATTTTTAAAACAAATACAGAGCATTTTGGTTAGTGCAAAAGCCATTTGTAATTCTGTCAACACTGATGGAGCCCTGTGCTTTCTTTTGTCCCTAAGGGGTCTATCCATCACAGAGCTGCCATGATTTTAAAAGAAAATGTCCAGTTGTGTTTGAATGCATTTATGCAATATAATATATGGATTTTCAAATGATTAATCCTGATAATGATACTTCGATTTGAATGAAAGAAATACTATAGAAGTACCTTGGTGTTTAGTATTTGTTGACATGATAAATTGTATGGAAATGACCTCTTAGCGCTTTGACCACTGTCTACTGCTTTCATTTAAATCAGAGTTCAAAGGTCAACAGTCAGCAGCTCTCTCCATTTATCACAGGGTAGATAGAAATCACTCACTGACGACAATGATGCTTGTTTTGTTTCATTCACATGTTTAAGACGCAAATCCTGCATATTTAGGCTGAGTTCTTCTTCCATCTTGTGATGTCATGTGGTAATACAGGATGTGCTCATTGTGTTTTTAAACTCTATGCACCTTCATTAGAATCACTTGGATAGCCCTGGAATTGCCTGAAATAAAGGTAAAATGTAGCTATTAACTTGAAAACTACCACTACATGATATCACAAGGTGGAACAGAGTGTTTTGAGCTTTGAAGATGTAAACAGACTAATAAACTAGGATTACTCAGACATGTGTGAATGAAACAAAACACAACTCCAGGTATGTTTTTAATGAGATAACAACATTATAACATGACTTAAAGCTCACAACAGTCAATTTTGTGAAATATAGTACATTTAAACACATAATTGGTTATGGTATTTAGAAATGTGATTCACAAAGTTGAAGTAGCCTCAGTCTAAAAGTGCAAATGCCAAAGGATTAACAGAGGGAAGCTGAGATCTTTTAAAGCCAGCTCCCAGACTGCACTGTTTACCTACATTGGTGACGACACGTTTTCTTTTTGTCTGGAGGGGAAACAATGATTCTCACAAGGCTCACGGGCCGTTGGGCTTACCTGTTTCTGATTAGTCACTCTTTCAAAAGCGATTGGTCCTGACATTGCACAGTGCACATTGGATATGCTTGTGCATGCACACAGATATACGGGAATACAAAAAGTAAATAACAAAAAGGGCAGACTATAATTTGAAAACAATCTGCTACACAATAATGTTAATGCACAACATAGTAAACTCACGTAGGCTGCACAAACTATGCATGTGTAACTAGAAACAGTAAATATAAAGCCCAGTGGTGTTAATTAAGCTGAATTGTATAGAGTGCAGCAATTGATGTGCCTAGGGTGGTCAGCTAACCCACAAAATGACATTGTTATCCTAAAACTCATGAGAGATTAAAGAAAGGAAATGGCAATTATTGATTAGGCTATGCAGCTGACCTAGAAATCACTGTATAGGCCCACTGCATCACAAAACAGATAGGGTTTGTTCATGAACAGAAAATATTAAATTAAAAACAGTGGTATTTCTATTATTGGTATCATTATAAGAATTGAATTTATGGTCACTGTGTTGTTGTTTATTTTTCCTTTATTTGTATGGCTTACCCTATCCCCAATTTACATCATGTCAGGTACCTGTGTGTCTCTATTTAATGTGATGTGCAGTAGATTTGACCATTATTGAACATTAATGAGGATATTTTATTGTTGACTGAGTGTTGTGTCTCTCTGAACAATTGGTTCAAGTTTTAAACAATGAAAAACTGTAACTGAACCATAAGTCGCCTATTTTGACATTAAATGTAGCCCATTTCTTTTTCTTTTTAACATTCAATTGAGCCAGCAATATTGGAACAAAATAGTCAATAAAATACAAAAAGCATTACAAAAAGATTAGAAATTATACAAAACATGTCTTAACATTGCAACATGTGTCAGAACTGTATATTGCAGACCTACATGCAGATCGTGACAAGGCAACCCAAAAAAAAAAAAAATTAATTAAAAAAATAAAATCTCTTGCGACCCACCTGAGGGTCACGACTCAGTCTTTGGGAAACAATGCCGTAAACTGTGTAAGGGGCTACTGGGATCCTTTGGGATATATCGCCCTCTGGTGGTTTTAAAAGGTAAAACAGATAAAGCCCACGCAAATGAATAATTGGTTGCTTTCGGTCATGTGACAAAAACATTACGATGGCGGCTACGGCAGCTGTCCGGACAAGCATGGGTCTGACTTTCAGGCTTTCTCGGGGTTTACCTGTGTGCAGCACGTGCCCGTTTTACACCTTGAACAGATGTGGAGGCAGCGGGACTCATTTAGTGAGGAGGGGCTCTTTGGACCACCACGGCACAATAAACAGACTCTTACGGACAACTATAGGTGCGTGCAGCTAACCATTAGCCTTATCTCCCTCAGTTAATAACAGAGTAGCCTTTACAGTAGAGTAGCCTTTATGGAAGTTATTATAAGGTCATAATAACAGTCACTTTTTTCACTTGTTCTAATTAAAGGTTGTGTCATAAACCCATGTATTTCACCATCCTTAGTGTATCTTATGGCCAACACAAGCCTAGTCATGTAAACATAATGTAATGTGTTTTTTTTCAGGTCTTCATCGAAGTGACGAGGCGAGCTCCAACGCAGAGGACCCTCATGATGTGTAAATATCACAATATCACCCCCCAAAACTAAAAGACGCACAGTTATTTTTGCAAAGTCATGGCACTATCAATGAACTTCTTGTTATGTTCCTTTATTTCTAGGGTCAATGTGGTGTATGTAGATCGGTCTGGCCAGAGGATTCCTGTGAAGGCCAAAGTGGGGGATAATGTTCTTTACTTGGCCCATAAGAATGGTGTTGATCTAGAAGGTAAGTGTAAATAAATAAACAGTGAAACAAATCAATATAACTAAAAAGACCTTGCTTAAAAGTTGTTTGTGTTTGTCTCAAGGAGCATGTGAAGCATCTCTGGCCTGCTCCACCTGCCATGTCTATGTAAATTCTGATTATTATGACAAACTACCAGAGCCTGAAGAGAGGTAAGTGGTTCATTTAAAGGTCCTACATTACGCCAAATTCACTCTTGTGCGCTTTAAGCCATGTTTAAGCCATCAAAACATACCTGGTGTTGTGTTTTTTTTCATTCACACTTCTGAGTAACCCTTTATTATTAGTCTGTCTACATCTCCAAAGCTCAGAATGCTCTGTCTTAGTTTAATAGAGTTAGTTTCAATTTGAGGGCTGAAATTATCTACATGATTCTAGTGAAGGTGTATTGAGTTTAAAAACACAGTAGAGCACTTCCTGGAGCACGAGACATCACAAGAGTGTTTTCCGTCTGAGAGAAGAACTAAACTAAATATGCTGGATTTGTGTGTTAAATGAAGCAAAGCACAAACTTTAACTTTAATAATAGCTGCATGTACACCATTGTTTATGCTAAGACATAATATTACTCTTTTAGGGAGGATGACATGCTGGATATGGCGCCCATGCTTCAGGAGAACTCCCGTCTAGGTTGCCAAATAATTATCACACCAGAGCTGGATGGTATCGAATTAACTCTACCCAAAGTCACCAGGAACTTTTATGTTGATGGGCACGTTCCTAAACCTCACTGATAATGGCCATTCCTGCATGAAATACAATGGGGTCCTCTCTTGCTGCCATCACTGGTTTGACGGACCACAAGAAGATACGGCCAGTCGACAGCCTGTTGCCAGATCAAAGATGGGCGCAGATTTCAATGGTTAACGGAGATGCCAGTCTAGCCGACCAGTTCAGCTGGTGTCGCACACGTAAATGGTTACTTAAAAAACAGTCTTTAAGTTTCATTGGACATGTTCTCAATCAAGCCAACGTCTATTTACATCTCATTTTCACAAAATTCAAGTGACGCTGTGAATCTGACTTTGTGAACATTCCCTGTGAAAGGTACATTGAGTAACTTTACTGGGCGAGAGTCTGTGACCTTGTGTCTATGGATAAGTCATCGATCTACCTGGAAAGTTCCACAGTATGACATTAAACAGCTCTACCTTACATTTATTCAATTTTATGTGGTTTTATAACTCAAAATACCTGGAGAAATAGGTATTCTGACAGTGAGCGGGTTCACCTCTCCGCAGATGTGACCTGTGACTTGGTCTGATTTGGTCTCCATTAAGATTCAGAAAGGTTCATTGTCATACTCTGAAACATTCCAGACAAAACAATAACATTTCCATGGAGAAAAGCATTTGACAGACCATCCACCAGAAAAGTTACACAGTGCTCCTTAAAGCTACTATACGTACAAGACCTCACTGCATTAAAACAAAACGGGTTGTATGCATAACCTTTGCATCACTGAAGCCATATAATGAAAAGGTGGTTCAGAAGTAATTCATTTTATACAATCTCTGAGTTTTAAGGTCCTATATTATGCAACACTGACTTTTTGAGCTTTTCTTCATGTTTAATGTCCACCTCAAATAATACCTGACAGTGTTTCATTTGAGTAGTGATATTTAGCAGGTCCTTGTGCCCTCTGCTTCCATTTTGTACAATTAAATAGTCTTTATTTAAAGTTATACAAATAGGTGTTGATAAGCTGTTCAGAAAGCCTGAAGTCAGCGTTACTTGACTGCAGTGGTTTACCATGATGGTCATTTTTATTGTCTACTGTCTACTGTAAGCCTATGTCACATTCACGCACAATTATTAAACCAACTATCTGAAGAGTTGTGTAATAAAATATTAAACGTGTTTCTCTGTGCTTAAGATTATAATGCTTATTTAAAACGAGGGCCTATATTTCAACTCAGAGTTATGCCTGAAGACTGAAGTTTAAATGAATGGCTAGATAAGCATTTTCTTTTTATTTACGTGCTAAGTGCTACCAAAAGAAAACAAGTATCGTGGGTGTTTTGAGGAGGATTTCTATGGCCGTGTAATTCAGTAAAGTGTCTACACGTGTGCAGGGACATGACAGCTCCTATGGGCGACTCTACTCAGCTCAAACTTCACTACTGACTTTGAGATCATCGTGTCAGTTCAAGGTGAGAATTTTTACCTGCCACGAAAACCCAAAGTACTGTCAAATAAAACTAGTTTAGCATTTAGATAGTATGCATGTGTTAAATTGGTTTAGTTCATTGTTGATGTGCCCTCAACCTGTAAAGTATGGCCTAATTTAATAATGTAAGTTTGGTAAGATTAAATTTTTTGTTGTTTGGTTTTAGTGCATCGTGGATCGCTGTGGTCAAATTATAATTGTATCGTGTAGTTTTGGTTCAAGTTTTTCACAATGACAAAGTAGCCTCATCTACGCTCGCGACATTTTCGATGACCGCGAAAATCTTTGACGTTCTTTTTAAAGTCGCTACATTATAAAATATTTCATATTTCTTGAAACACGTACATCTTTGAAGGGCTGCTACATTTGGCAAGGTGAGTTAATGAGTCTGAAATAGGGCAAACAGATTTAAGATGTTTATTGTCTTAATTTTACAAACATTAGCCCTGTTAAAATTTGCGTGGGGTGTAATTTATTATTATGAAAATAATCGCTTCTTTGTGCAATTATTTAATGGTAATTTGAACTATACTCAAGTGTTTTTGTTGTTTTGAGTGATATAGCCTTCTTGAAATTAGAGCTTTATAATGTAACCTACTAAAATGATGTTCTTTTCCAGGCTAAATGAAGGATGAGCACGGGAACAACGACACAATCAAGTTTACTTCTGGAAAACCAGAGTGTAAAACAAGATGCCTCTCAGTCAGCTCTTCACTACCTTTTCCAGGAAGTGTCCAAGATAACCTCTCCAATCCACAACAGTTTTATGGAAACAGAATCTATTGGCAAAAAATATGTCTCATGTCATGAAAGCGTCCCTCACATACCCCTCTCTGCTGTGGTGAAGAATGTTCAAAGCCCCTTAAAGGTGCTGAGTCTCATTAATCTACAATGTGAGAGGCTCCTAGACCAAAGTGAAGACCATGAAGTCGGCCACAGCTCTCTACTGTTTTTGTCCGATTTTGGCTGTTCTAAGCCAGCAGAGGAATCTCAGGACACTGCACAACCCTTAAACTATAACTCTGTCAGAAAATCTGACATTCACCTTAAAAAAGACTGCAGGCCAGAAGATTGTGAGACTATAAAATCTCATCTGGGGTTCCCTGTTAAAGCAGAGGGAGTAGAAAGCACAGCGGACACGCCTCAGACACCAGAGCTCAGGTTCAGTGTTGGTCTGGACCTGAGCAGTGACTGGACAAAGGAGTGCCTCTCCATACACCACACGTTTTATGACTTTTTACCAGAGCCTCCTCCTCCTAAAGCCCTCTACACTGACAATCTGACCTTCAGCCCAAATGAAGAGAACTGTGCTGCAGAGACATTACTGCCCCTTGATCACAATGCCAACATTTGTTTGAATTCAGATGAACTTCCTAATGACCCTCTACACTCAGCTGACACTCAGTTTTACTCTCAGGTTTGCAGTTCACTTGAACAGCAACCACCACATATTAAAGTGAACACTGCCTCCATGTGTGAGGACTCCACAGAGAAGGTCCCAGCACCTCATCCTGTGGAACAAGGTGACAAAACCTCTGCTGAGCTTACATCTGTAGAAACACGCACTGGTACAGAGTGTGAGGATCAGTGCACTCTCTGGAGGTCAAAAAGGAGGAAACAGTCTCGGCCCAGTCGGAGCGCCTCTGTGCTGGACCCCGACTTCCAGGGTGTCACATTTCGGATGGACACGGAGCTGGATGACACCAGGGAGCAGTGCCGACTCCGCATCACATCACAATACAGGTATTAGCACAGCAGCTTAAAATGTTTTAATGATTGGTTTACAGATCATGCAATGTGGTGATGCCAGACTCCCAGAACGGGGACAAGGGGGGCTTTTTTCCTATTGATTACCTTTTAGATATTTGGCATGAAATACAATGTAATTTCACAAATGCTAAACCTGGTCATTTCTGTTGGTGACTGGAGCCTAGAACCTCCATTTTAACAACATTCATCTGTGTTAATTATTGAAAGTTGTGATCATCTAAAACACAGCAGTTGTGTTTATGCTGTTGTTTATGCTGACACAGCACAGATCTCCCCAAGAGTGTAAAGAGGACAAGGGTAAGAACAAGAATGTCCCAGAAGTCTCTTAAGACCAGCTCTGAGGACAGTGACTCAGCGTCTAGTGAAGCCAGTAAGTGAAGGCACACATCCAAATAGTGACATGGCCATGAGACAATGTTCAAGGAAATATGCACACAATTATTCTACTTCTAAGTATCATGTACTCCCCAGCAGAGGGCGTTATTACACAAGTGTTTATGAATTTTAAGCATTTGGATTTTTGTGTTATTAGAAGACAAAGTGTGTGCATCCTGCTGCACAAAGAAAACCCCCATGTGGAGAGACGCCGAAGACGGTACCCCACTCTGCAATGCCTGTGGGATAAGGTACGCCTCTACTTGAGCTTAAAAGCGGTTTAGCCTATTTAATACATTTCATTAAGCTTCATTACCTCAACCATGCAGATTTCTAAACACAACATGTGCTGAGACACAGCAGGACACAAAGGAAATGTGTAAATTTAGTTTATTGATCAGAAACATTTGGTGAGGAAATTTACTCTAGGAAAGATCATGCCTCATGTGAAAGCTCCAGAATTCACTTAGAGCACTCAGCACGAGCTGGACCAACTGGATTTCAGCATTGAAACCCAAATAACTCATGTGAAGCTCAGTCTGCTTCTGATTAGATATTATTTTGCATATAGAAAATTAAATAGGCTAATTGTAGCTTTCTTTTTGTTAGGTATAAGAAGTACAGAGTGCGCTGCATAAACTGCTGGAATATCCCAAAGAAAGATGGTAACTCTGTCTCACGCTGCAGCAAATGTGGGCACTTTGTGAGGCTGACCTCTGCACAGAGGAGACCCACTATCTGACAGACTACTCTATTTATTCAACTGTTAAAATACTTATTAATACTACCGACTATATGCCATGAACAGTAATTATTACTTTAACATGTATCTAGTCTAATAAAATGTTTTATTGAATAGAAACATTGTAAAAGGGAAAAAAATTTAAATCAGTTTCTCACAATATCTCACGAATGGTAATGTTTTGTAAATGTGGTGACAAAAAACTCGATCCTGTACCTCTGGGGTTCAGTGATTCTGTTCTATTATAAATGTATAAGTTATTGTTTTTTCTTTTGACTGAAGTTGGATATTTGCATTGCATGATGTTGAAACCTTGTTTTGGTTTGTGTAATTGTGAATTAATTTGTCTATTCTGAAGATGCATGTAGCTTGTTGCATGTTTTTCAAATTAAATATTTCTCTCATTTCAGCCTTTGTTTATTATCTTATGGCCAGTGTGTTGTTTTTCAGAATCATGTATTCAGTGACAAATATTACTTCATCGGAGGAGAATAGGGAGAGAAGTCTATCTAGCTTGCCTCTAAATAAGGCTCATGAAGACTCTAAATGCAGGTGAGGGCCGTTACTGAAGGCTGCACCCAGAGTTAGATGAGTTTTTTTTTTGTGAGCACATCTCAGTCTAGTTCATTTTCATTTTAAAATATGGGTTGATAGAAAACCCTCACTCAAAACAAAAATCTGTATTGGCACAGCAATCATTTGATCACACATTATATATACACTCTATTATATACCCTCTTCCAGAACTTTTTCTCTCAACATCTTGGAGCCACTTTTGAGCAACAGCCTCTAAACATTGATCACTAGAGGTCTAAAGTTTGCATTGAAAGGGCCCATATTATACCATTTATAATATTGTTGCTTTATCAAAAACACATGGAGCTTTAGTTTCTTTCATTCACATGACACAAAAACCCGACATTTTTAGACTGTGTTCTTCTCTGAAATGGAAGACAACATTCCACCTTGTGATGTCATGCTTCACTGTGTTTTTAACCTTCACACACCTTCCCTAGAATCATTTGGATAATTTCAGCCCAGGAATTGGCAATCTCTACTAAACAAAAGGTAAAAGGAAGCTGTTAACCAGCAAACTACCACTAGGTGACATCACTAGGTGGAAGAGAGCGTTTTGAGCTTTGGAGATGTAGAGCTCAGTTGGTAGAGCATTCGCCCTCTGATCTGAAGGTTGGCAGTTCGATTGCAGCTCTCGACATAAAACATCACAGGTTGAGTGGTCAGATCCACTGACCCACAGGTTGGCTGGTGTGATTCCAGCTCCCACAGATGAATGCTGTCGTTGTGTCCTTGGGCAAGACACTTAACCCACCTTGCCCACAGTGTCTGTGTACACTGGTGTGTGAGTGAATAGGTGAGTGGTTCCTTGTTGTAAAGGGCTTTGAGTGCCTTGAAGGTGGAAAAGCGCTATAGAAAAATGTGACCATTTAGATGGACTAATATTAAAGAATTACTCAAACATGTGAATAAAACACAACTCAAGTGTTTTTAATGTGGTGTAAAGCTCTCAAGAGTCAATTTTGTGTAAGGACTTTTAATTGAGTCTACATCCATGTCTCCACCTAGAGGCAAAGAGAATTAAGCACATAGAAGAAGAACAGAACAATCAATGGACAATTGAGAATATTCACACTGACAAACTATTTACACAGTTTAAACAATACACAATATTAGTTTAGCAAAAAGCCCGATGTGCTTTTAAGGATGTAAGGTACAAATAGTGCCTTATTTTAACATGCACTGTGAGAAGGGAAAGTGATGCTTAGTTTCCTATGACGACAGTGAGGGATGACAACAGGCTGATCACGCACACACATGCACACACATATACACACACAAATACCACATATATACTTTTACACACGTGAGGGGATGTGGATCAGCGCAGAACTAATGATAAGTATGAATGTGAGACGAATGTATGTATGTGAATTCTGTTCCACACGGTCACCCTGAAGCACAGAGGCTTTTGCATGGCAAAAGAATGAAATGTTACTTATCATAAATCTAAAATAATACCAATAAATCTTCAATAATGCCACCAACAACCACCTGGACCAGTGGGAGCACAGTACAGTGCCCCCTGGGGACTCACTCCTGATCTAGAGCTAGGTTAGTCAGCCCTAAGATGGAGGGATTTTACCTATAGAGCATGTTTTGGGTTGATGGGGGAAACCAGAATGCCCAGAAGAAACCCACTCAGACGCAGAGAGAAACATGCAAACTCTGCACAGTTAATTTATTCTTTATTCACTTGCCGATTTCCCCAAAAATAATTATCAACTCATTATAACTAGAAACTAGATCATTGTGGCTTGCTCTTATACTATTTTCCTCATCTTTATAACTCTTTTTTTCTTTATATATATATATATATATATATATATATATATATATATATATATATATATATATATATATATATATATATATATTTATATTATTATTTATTTGATTCTTTTATTTTCATTTTGAATTGCAGGATTTAATATCTTGATAAATTATTCATTTCAAATATATTAATATATTTAGTTCAATACCAAATGTTAAAATGCTGAGCTGAGTCCTCACACCTGTTTCTGTGCTACATTATACAGTATCTTATTTGGAAAATCACATAGGTCTGATCTATCCATGGCCCGCCACTTTCCCCCCTTAAACCCTCCCAACTCTCTTCTGCCAAACCAGGAAGTGTGCACAGGAAGCAGCTGTCCCCAGTATCCGGCCACTCGCCCCAGCCCAGGTGCATCCTGGGAATGAAGCTATGTGCGACCATACCATGCATTTGACACTGTACATTGGTGTTACAGTAATCTGGACCACCAAGAACTTTACACACTGATAAGTTTAAATATTGCACACCTGTTTCATATGAAGATGACCTGAAGCATACACTGTAAAGAAACTGTATAATTAGACTGCTCTTTTTGACACTGCTCTTAATACATTTAAAGAGCCCATATTATGCTATTTTCCGATCTAACCTACCTAGAGTATTTTGCTTCATTTACAAATGTTTAGCACTCAAACCTGTATATCTGTGCTGTGTTCTTCTCTCACACTGAAAACACTCTATTTCACCTTGTGATGTCATGTGGTAATACAGGAAGTGTGTTTTTAAACTTCATAAGCTTCATTAGAATCATTTTGGTTAATTTCAGCCTTGGAATGGAGTGTTATTACTGAACAAAAGGTAAAAGGAGCTGTTAACTTGAAAACTACTGCTTCATGACCCCATAAGGTGGCACAGAGCATTTTGAGCTTTGGAGATGTAGACAGACTAATAATGCAGGATTACCCAAATATGTATGAATCAAACAAAACATAACTCTGTGTATGTTTTTGAGGAGGTAACAATATTCTGACATGGCTAAACACTGACATCAGTCATTTTTGTATAATAGAGAACCTTTAAATGAAACCAACATACATTTGTACATGGATTTTGGTGATGATATAATCTGACACGGACACCACTGGTTCACTCCAAAGGGACATGTGAGCGTTCGATGTGAGCGCCGCTGGCTGCATTGTTTGTCACTTTCTCCATAATATACACTGCAAATATTGTCTTAAACAATTAGGCTGCATTGATGCCTATCGGTGTGAACACAATAGTGTTTACATGAGCTGAAGGAAGTTAGCCACAGGGCCCCTTAAGAAGTGTGAAATCTCTTACATTATGACGTACGTGCACTTATAGCCTACCCATTAATTACTTAATAAGACAGAAGGATGCATAATAAAGTCTCCTTGTTGTGGACTGTTTTAGCTCTCAGTAGCTGCTATATATTATTGAAAGAACTAATGATTGGATATTGATGGTGAAATAAACCCCTAAAAGATCTCACAGTCCCTTGTGTAGCTCTCTAAATGTTACAGGCAAATGACAGCACCTGTGCAGGGCCCGCGGTGCCACTGTGTGATCATGTATGACCACAGCTGCACATCACACCTCACTACACCTCTGCAGCCTATTGTTTCCATAGACAATCACTGAGAGGAGTGGGGCTGGTCCTATATGATGATGAAGGTGCTGAGAGATTTGTTGGGCAGTGGTGAAGCACAGCTTTCGATCTTTCCCAGGACCCTGAAGGTCAAACGCCTGTAAAGGTTTCATGTTTGTATTAGAGACTGTCTAAGAGGGAAATGACTAAGAGGGGCATAAGAGGTGACCCTGACCACAGACAGCACCACTGAGAAAGAAGGAAAGAAATACACTCATCCATGAGTTCAGGGAAGGAAGGACACGAGCTCCTGTTGAGGAAAGTTACCAAGGTTACAGCGGCTCCAGCAGAGAGAGGGTCGACTCTGGCACAGGTGTTACACGATGAAGAGTGACAACCACTCAGGCCTTTAAGAAGAGCAAAGAGAAACAGGAAATATTATTACTGTAAATTGCAATGAAATTACAATAAAACATACTGACACTGTGTTCAAGCTGTCTTCACAAAGTGCGTTTGTGTTTACCTTAAATCTTGAGTCAAATAAAGCAAATAACAAAAAGTATAAGAAATTACTATAACTATAAATTATTCCACATCAAACTGTTAAAATTGTGAGTTTACCAACAAACCCTAAGTTTGGTTTGATTTGAAATGACAGCATGCACTGGGCTTTTGCCAACTTTAAATAAGAAATATTGTGGTGTATGAGAGTGAGTGGCAGCTGTGGCTATAATGACAGAGTGTATAGTGCTTTGAGAGGCTTGTTAAGCCTGTTCAACTCAATACAAATGTAAGGTCATATTATTATAATTATGAGTGAAATGTACACAGTTATTGTTCATAGACAAAAATAGGAAATTACTACAACAATCTTACATGAGAAACTATTTAGGCATCATTTTGTTGATTATGGTACGAGCTATTGTGTCTGTGCTCACATGCACAGTATACAAGTGTTCATCAAGTCTTCTGTATTTTGAAATTAGTAGATATTTTTTGGAAAGAGTCCAGATCGTTTTGGAGTGAGTGACCAGCAGCCTGGTGTGTGATGTATGAAGTGTACACGTATATGAACCTGTGTGTGTGCTGGTATTGGCGCAGGGGGGAGGGGGGGTGGCGCAGGTTGCTTATCTACGGCCCACAGGCAGCTTTTGAGGCTCTTATCAGCAGCCACCACATTGTACGAGCACATCCTCTTGTCCAGCAGGAGCGGAAAACTCTCCCCACAGCCCCTTCCCTCCCTCTCCACACTCTCTCCAGCCTCACGTTTGCCAGAGCTGAGCCGAGCGACTGGCAGTCCTCTAAAGCCTGGTGCCTTTCTGGCCAGCAGAGTGGCACAAAGCACAGACAGGAAAGTTAAAACGGAGAGTTAGAGGAAGAGAGGTGAAGATGACATATGGAGAGAAGGGACGGTACGGCTGTTCCTCTGTGTCTTTGCTCAAACAGGCAACTTCACAACCCCAAAAGCTCCGCGGTTTGAATCTTGGTGTCAGCCAGTCTACCAGTCAAACACATTTGAGAGTGTCATTTGCGGTGGGACATTGTGGCTGGTGGGTGACCTCAGAGGACGTCAGAGGGGACAGGCTGCAGAGGAGAGGGGACGACCTGTGGACAACAGCAAACACCAAGACTGAAAACAAGACCAGACCTGAGCAACGCGATCCCACACAACCTGACACAGACTACACTGGATACCACCACAATGAAGTAAGTACATTTTCATTAAATACACCAACGTTATACAGTAGGCTGTTGTTTCACATGCCCTTCACATAATGCCATTTACAGTAAGGTTATTTCAGAATATTTTTTACACTATGCATAGCCACAAACTCCTTTTTTAAAAATTATATATTAGGTATTAAAAAAAGGCATTCAAAATACAAAATATTAAGACTTTTTATGAGATTAATTATGAAGATGATGCAAATGCTATATCAAATCGCACAGGGCATTTTTTATATTAATAATATACTATGCCATATTAGTAGTTCTTATAATACAGTACCATTTACGACTGATAAAAGGAGGAACTATTGAAAATAAAACTAAGACAGACAGAACAGGAACAAAGCTGATTGCAAAACCTTTAAGACTGAGAGGTTGATACTTCCATGAAAAAATTACAGTGGCTGGTAGAAGATCTGTACAATGCATAGTATTATATACGTGGAAAATTAGTGCTTAAACGGAGGAAGAAATACTGTGTAACGTCATTTAATAGCTTATGTAATTTGGAATTATTTTGGGACACAAACTAAAATTTCAAATAAATATATGTACTTCAGTTTATGAAGATCATCTAATCAGATTTATTCTTTCTTGTATTCAGCAGATACTTTGACGTAAATCCTGGGAATTTTGGAAAAATTTGGAATTATTGCCTGGACTCGGACTAATAACCAACACTGGAGGATAACAAGCTCTGGACTCTATAAAAACCCATCCGGAAAAAGACAACTCAACAAGAACACGGAATCTATCGTTTCTAAAGATGAAAAGGCAAAGGACATGATTCAGATAATGTACTGACAATGTGATACTACACCAACGGAGCAGTGGGTAAACTTGTGTATGTAATTTTTTAATCGGATGGACATGATTAAATATTGAGTAACACAGACATTGTGAACATCATTGCAGCTCTGGCCGGTTTTCAGTGACTGTCAAAGGCATAACACAGCGATATGATTTCTACACTCACCATGTGTATATGAAAAATCATGATGGAGAAAGAACGTGCAGCATCTCCCCCTGACCTGCCCTGCCCCTCGCCCACATCAGGGGGGCGTAGTCCATCCCACACTGAGATGTCAACTCAGTCAGACCCCATCAGCCCCCAACCTGCAAAGAACACACAAAATCAAGATCAAGTCTCAACTGACGCACAACTGACCCAACAACGCACAGACACAGCCACTGTCATGGAGGCTAAAGAAGAGGAGAGACCAGAGTTGAGGACAAACTCTCTCGATACTCCAAATGGGACACGATCCTCTCCACCGCCCCTGCTCCCTGCTCCAGTTAAAGCTTCCTCACTGCGGCCTGAGCTGCCTTCGTCATCCTCGTCTCCTCTTCCTCCTCACATCCCAGTGATCAGCCTGGGACACAGTAAGCCTCCTCTGCCTCTGACTACTCTGCACCCCATCCCCAACCTGCTGCCAAACCTGCAGACAGACCCTCGGCGAGCACAGGGCGCCGGGCTCGGTATTGGGGGTCCGGGGGGGTCACCTGGAGCTTTGATGCCTCAGCAGTACACACCTATGCACAGCTTCTTCACCAGGTAAACCCTGATCTCTATTTAATATACAAGAAAACAAATGCTACACAATATAAAATCATTTGTATGTACTGTAATTAGAGGCTGATTAGGCTCTGTCATTTATTACTTTATTAGTGAGGCATGAAAGTGAGGAAAACCAGGAAAAATCTGACAAATCATGAATTATGTTTTACGTTTTGTTCATACAAACGTTTCATTACATGTAATTTAAAATACCACTTTTTTGTTTTTACTCAGAATTGTGTAACAACTATACAGAAAGTCAAATATTGCATGATTATGATTATGAATAATTTTTCTGAGAATTGTTGTAGAATATGATTGATGAAGGGGAAGCTGTCACACATGGGTTAGAGTTCAGGCTTTCAAACATGTGTGTGTTTTAAAAACCTTAAAACAATTCTTTCTATGCAGAAACATCTAATATAACAATAATAACACATATATATTCTTAAATACTACACCATGTTCATATTTTCAAGTGATTATTTTTAAATTCTGTGTCAGATGCCCTGTATAACAGTGTGCACGTTTTCTTGTCTAGCACTTACTTTGGGCCTTCAGGAGGAAGTTTTGGGGTCATCGCCAACAGCCGGAGGAGACGGCCTTCCTCACACTATGAGGTTGAAATAAGTGAATGTTAGTATCAATATAATGTATCATAGTCTTATATATACATGTATATGCATGAAACCAATGACCACAACAAAACAAACACAACTGATAACATTTATAGACCTGTTATGTCATTGATGAAATTATAAAATAAATTTAATGTCAAAACTGAATTGGCCCTGACTATATTTGTTCTGTGTTTTAGCAGGCCCTCCACAGAAGTTAGCTCGGCGTGTCTTTACTAACAGTCGTGAGCGTTGGAGGCAGCAAAATGTGAATGGAGCCTTTTCAGAGCTGAGGAAACTCATCCCAACACATCCTCCAGACAAGAAGCTCAGTAAGAATGAGATCCTGCGTCTGGCTGTCAAATACATCCACTTCCTGGTGGCGCTGCTCAACGACCAGGCTCAGGACGGGAGCGAGGGGGGCAGGACAGAGGATGGGACAGTGGTACTAGGACAGGACTCTAACAAAATGAGCAGCCCATGCACTCCTCACTCAGCCTCTCTGCCCTCAGACCCACCCAACTTAACGACAGCTCACAGGGACTCCACAGACTCCATCATCGCTATGCCCAACTCTCCAACATCCTCCAGTTGCTATGGAGATACCGACAGTGAGGAAAGCTTTGGGGGCAAAAGCTCTTTGGTGAACCACAGCGTTTTGACAAAGGTTAAAGGTCAGATGAGGTTGGTGCCCTCTACAAATGATGAGCGGTGACACGGACAGGACACAGCATGTATACAGTGGAGGGTACAAGAATCTTAATGTTAGAAACCACTGGAGTTTTAAACAGTGCAATAATTTAAGCATGTAATAAAAATATTTGATAGTAATTTGTAACTTTTAGGAGTAGGCATGGCATGATAGGAAAACGTCAGCACCAGTAGATGTATTCAAACCACTTTGACAAAATAAATGAAGTGAGTTTTGGCATTGTGGTGAATACTATTTTATAAATAATAGAATGCATGTGTGACATTATCAGCAAAGACAAATCTGTATGTTGCTTTTCAAACTAGCAAACACACTTGCACCAGACAGAAATAAAATGTTCGAGTTTGCTGTTCCTTATTTGACATCCTCTTATTGTGCTCCAATAAGAATGCTCTATGTCAGCAATCCTTCTTAAGTCTAAGCACAAGAGTTTGCAGTTTCACTATTAGGCAACAGTGAATAAATCTATGTGAGTAAGTAAGCTAAACTCACATAGCAAACCAAATAGCTGAACACTCCAAAACAATGACCTTCTGTTTGCAATAAAATCTAATGACAGATTAATATTATAAAAAAAAATCCAAAGTGAGAACAAATAAATGAAACTGAATAGCACTGACCAGGATTGTAGATGCCCCCAAACTCTGTGGGTGGGTTGTATGGATCTGATGATTTATGTAACCGTATGTATGTGGCTGTCATGGTGGATGGGATGTGGTTATACATCATGTACAGGGCTGGAGGGCTTTACGGTTGCTGTCTCTCACTGATGGCCAACGGGCACTGGCAGAATCAGGAGGAGTAAAGACACAAGGCACCAGGATGCACCCAAAACCTCTGCACCACAAAACAGGAAGAGGGGTTTCACAATACCTTCATGACTGTCCGGTCTATGTGCTCCTCAGTAAAACCACAGATTACACAAGGGGATGGGGTCAACAAAATGTGCAAAATAATCACTCAATTTGATTGAAAAGTGCATCAGAAAATACTCCAAAAAAGATTATGGGGCCAGGGTGTTCCACCTATTTGTCATATAATAAAAGAGGCCAAATGGGCTGATGGTGACCAGCCTGGGAGCCCAAGATAAAGCCTTGCCAAACACTTGGCACCCCCGCCAAATTCTGTAGCAGGTCTTTGCCACTTTGCACCACCCACTGGCAAATACACACACGCGCATACACGCACACAAACAGACACACAAACACAGATCAGTTTAAACATGATCTATGAATTTAAGTTAGTCAGTAAAAAAAATGTTGGGACACAATAACGAGTTTCATTATTACAAATTATGAATTATTAAAACATTTGACACTGAGAAGTATGACTGTAATATAGTTATTTATTTCAAGTAAAGCTGTTGTGCAACACAAAGAGAAATATTTACAACGTATTTAATGATATAAATAGATTTTGTGCAAATCAATAAGGGGTTATCCAACATAAAATAGCCACCATTGTCATACTATTACACTGTTAATTCTGTTGAAAATAGTTGTGTACAAAAGCGCAAAGAAAATTTATTTATTCTTGTTTGAACACTTTCTCACCACTTTTTACCAGAGAGTCGACAGCGTTGCTTACATTTCTATCCACATTTCTAATTTGTGAATTTTCCAGAGTTCTTTTATTTTGTAACTTGCGTCTGCCCACTTCACTTAGTGCAGATCCAGCCCCTGCCCCTATAGCGCCTCCTAACACACCTCCAAGGAACACACCAAGCACTAGTCCTAGCACAGCTCCTGCAATCACCACCTTTGGCACCTGTTTAGCAGTCTCCCCTATTTTCTCCCACACTGGACTTTTGGCTACCATTTGGGCCCCTGCTTTGGCTCCGGACCCCATCTTTCCCCACACGGGACTTTCAACCACCATTTGGGCACCAGATTTAACCCCTGAACCCATTTTTCCCCATACAGGACTTTGAGCCAGGTTCTTTGCTCCAGTCCCAAGTTCAGATCCAAGTCGCACTGAGTTCTTTGCTACTAACTGGGCCCCGGTTTTGGCCCCAGAACCTACTTTGCTCCAGACTGGACTGGCAGCTGCTGCTTTTGCCCCTGAGCCCACCCATGCAGATCCGTCTACTACCACTTTGGGAATTTTACCTCCAACTGCTTTGGAAATCTGCTCTTTTCTTGCTCCTACTTGTTCCCACACAGAACTATCCGCAAGCATTTTCTGAACACTTTGTGCACTGCTCCCTACTTTCCCCCACATTGGACTACTCCTCAGAGACTCAGCTCCTTTAGTGACCCACGTGGAACCATCTGACAACAAGCCTGGTAATGTTTTCATACCTGACTCCATCTTATCTCTGACGTACTGCAGCATTGATGGGGAAAAGTTAGAGAGTAAAACTGGAGGAAGGCTTTCGATATTCATTGTACTAACACTCATCTCAGCTTCCTCCCTCATTTTCTCCATCTCTTCAGTCATGTCCTCTTCCTCAAGGGGCTGCATATAGGAGAAAGTGCGTCGTCTTTCGGAGTTAAGCAGCCTCAAGTCTTCTTGTTTGTAGGATTCTTGCTTTAATCCTCTCTGCTCTCTGGCTATCTCAAGCTGCCTTTGCCTCACTTTGTCCTCTGCCTCCTGAAAAGCAGGTGAGGAGAAGTACTGTCCCCCTGCTTCTTTAACTGTCTGATCTACCATCTCCAGCAGCTCGGCCACATTGCTCGCACCTGTACGTGTATCTCTCTCCATAATATGAAACCTATCTGTACACTTCTCCACCAATTTTAACAAATCCGGCCTCTCACTAGAAATGTATGCTTCAGTGCCTTTGCCTTTAGCTTTTCCGCTGTCCCTGAGTCGGTCTGAAAATGTAAAGATTGCTATAGTGTGTTTCTGAACAGCGTCTGTGCCGAAAACACTGCCCAGAGCTCGCAGAGCCTGCAGTTCAATTTTGGCAGGTTGATCCACAGGGACACACATAAGAAAGGCATGTGGTCCCGGACTTGACAGAGTGACACACGACGTGATCTGGGCTCGCACCTCTTCTGGGCTCTTCTCTGTGTTAAACCAGTCTGGGGTGTCCACTACTGCCACCTATAGGTAAGACACACAAAAGTAAGTAAAAATGAATTGCAGTGAAAAGGGCTATTACAAAGAGGCACTAAGCCTATCACAATAATAACAATATTGACTTATTGTTCAGTATATGAAAACAGGAAAAAAAATAATTCAATTTTAATGCAATAAAGACAAAATTTGAGCTGTAGAGAGGAGAATACTCTTTGGCTAATTATTGCTTCATTTCAATTATTCAAACCATAATCAGGTTCATTCTGTTGTTTCTTAATTGCAGATCTTTTAATGCAGAACTGTCTATTTAATATTTGTCCTTCTTTGTGTAGGTGGCATAAAGTAGTTCTCAGTATATCG